>NC_028451.1:17413473-17713473 GCF_000263155.2 Setaria italica
GACGGGCGGCGACAGGCGGAGAGCGCGGGACTTGCGAAAATTTCGCTAAGTGTGCAACTGCCGGGGGGTAGAAGGGAGTACAGTCCTTTTAACCCCCCCCTTTTATCCCGGTTCGTAATGTCACCCGGGACAAAAGGGCCTTTTGTCCCGGGTCCCGTCTCCAACCGGGATAAAAGGGGGGCCCTTTTATCCCGGTTGGTGACGGGACCCGGGACAAAAGGCCCTTTTGTCCCGGGTGCCATTACGAACCGGGATAAAAGGGGGGGGTTAAAAGGACTGTACTCCCTTCTACCCCCCGCCAGTTCCACACTTAGCGAAATTTTCGCAAGTCCCGCGCTCTCCGCCTGTCGCCGCCCGTCCGCCTCCCTCGCCGGCCGCCGCAGTCGTCGTCCCACATGCGCCGTCGAAGTCCGGCATTGCGCCGTCGTCGTCGCCCGTCCGCCTCCCTCGCCCGTCGCCGCCCGTCCGCCTCCCTCTCCGCCCGTCGCCGCCCGTCCGCCTCCCTCGCCGGCTGCATCGCCCCTCGTCGCCGGCTCCATCCTCGTCGCCCCTCGTCGCCCCTCGCCGGCCGCCGTCGTCGTCTTCGCCTCGGCCGCCGTCGTCCCGCCGTCGTCGTCTTCGTCCTCGTCGCCGCCCCGGCCGCCGCTGTCCCGCACGCCGCCCGGCCGCCGCTGTCCCGCCGTCACGCCGCCCCGGCCGCCGCCGTCCCGCCGCCCCGGCCGCCGCCCCGCGCGCGAGAGGTCTGCCGCGCCGGCCGGTGCGCCGGGAGAGCTGGCCGTTTTCTTTTAATTTTTAATTTTGTTTTTTTTAGATGGAATTGTAATTTTGTTAAGTTAGATTTTTAGATTTCTAATTTTGTTAAGTTAGATTTTTAGATTTCTAGTTAGTTTGTTAAGTTAGATTTGTAGTTAGGTTGTTAACTACCGTCCCGCCGTCGTGATCGCCGCCGTCCCGCCGAGTAGCTACCGTGAGAGTCGCCTTGTAGTTAGATTTGTAGTTAGGTTGTTAACTACCGTCCCGCCGTCGTGATCGCCGCCGTCCCGCCGAGTAGCTACCGTAGTAGCTTAGGCACCGCCCGTGGTTCCGGTGAACCGCCTCCGCCGCCCTGACCGCCGCCGTCCCGCCTCCGCCGCCCTGACCGCCGCCGTCCCGCCTTCGCCGCCCTTATCGCCGTCGTAGAAATTCGTAGGAATTCGTCAAAATTCGTAGAAATTCGTAGAAATTCATAGAAATTCGTAGGAATTCGTAGAAATTCGTAGAAATTCATAGAAATTCATAGAAATTCGTAGAAATTCGTAGAAATTTGTATAAATTCATAGAAATTCATAGAAATTCATAGAAATTCATAGAAATTCATAGAAATTCATAGAAATTTGTATAAATTCATAGAAATTTGTATAAAGATTCCGGACTTTGTACGATTCATGTTATTTTATGATTTCATTATATACATGTATGATTCCGAACTGTGATTATATACAAATTTGTATTAAGACGATTTGTATGACTGTCATGTATGATTCCATGTATGTTTGCAGCAATAGTTGAAATGGCAGACGATGAGACCGCAAGGTATATCATGGAGCAGATAATCGCTGGTGATGGTAGTGGCGACAACGTTCCACTATCATACACGGATGAAGAGGGCACCCAGGCGGACATGTTCCTCAACATGTCTGCCGATGTGAATGAAGAGCAACAGCCGCAGCAACAACTTGCCGTGGCGGAAGGTTCCGGCGAGGTATATACAACCATTCTTGTATTGTTTCACGCCACCGCTACTAGTATGTACTAATTAACGAATCTTAAACTGTTAGCCCTCCGGATCGACACAAGGGCAGAAGACCCGAGGTCGTACAAAGGTGATGGAAGGGAGGCTTGTCATCACCGAAGTTACAGATGAGGGCAGGCCGGTTGCTCCCGAGAAAGTCGCAAAGAAGTATGTTAGTCAAATCGGGGCAATCGTCCGGGACAACGTGCCTATCAGCATCAGAGAATGGAAGGGCAGAAGCGATAATCCGTACGCCCTTCCAGAGACAGAAAAGAATATGCTGTGGGAAGACGTGAAGAGGCATTTCACATTCCCCGAAGATTATAGCGAGAAGGATGTCAAAGCGTGGACACTTAAGAAGATGGCTACTCAATTCCAGACATTCAAGAAGATGCTGGACACCCACTACATCAAGAAGGGCAAAACTCCAGACTTCAACGCGTGGCCCAAGTTAAGGGACCACTGGGATGCATTTGTTGAATACAAGAGGAGTGAAGAAGGTGTGAAAAAGATCACGACCAACGTTGCAAATGCTAGTCAGAAGGGCTACCACCATCATTTGGGGCGAGGTGGGTATGGCTCAGCAATTCCCAAGTGGAGAAAGATGGAACAAGATCTGATCGAACGGGGAATCATACCTGCAACTATTGAATGGCCCGAACGATCAAAGAACTGGTACTACGCTCATGGAGGCTCCCTAAGCCAAGAGGATGGGACGCTGATTTTCAATGACAGAATACGTGAGAAGACCGAACATCTCATGAAGAACATTGAAGATTCCAAGGCTGGGAGGTTGAGGGTGGACCGAGAAAATGATGAGCTCACATTGGCCCTCGGTAATCCAGAGCACCCAGGACGTTGCCGGGGGTTCGGGGTGGTTCCGTGGAAGTTCGCTTTCCGAGGCGACAGCGCCTCTTACAGAAGCCGGAAGCGAAGAAAGGAACAGATGGAGGAGAACTGGCGGCAGATGCTAGAACAACGAATGATGGATGAAATCAATCGGCGGGTGGCCGACGCAGTTGCGGAGTTGGCGCAATCTGGAGCACTGCCGAATCCTCACACCGCCAGCCCTTCTCAACGCCTCGGGAGCAGTTGTGCTTCTACAGGGGTCCCCGATGCGCAGACGCCCAGGTTACCCGTGGAGGAGCAACGGTTCCCCGTGGATGCCATCACGCAACGGACCTCATGTGAGCTGCATGCACCGGTCGGCAACCTCACTATTAAGGTATACTTATACATAATATTTATGCAATCTTGTCAATTGATCCAGGCCTCGAGATCGGAGTTCAACTTGTTTACTTCTGCTATATGTACAGGTAGCGTACGGGAGTGCGTTACCAACGCTGGCAGGGCAGAGCAGTCATGGCATGGACATTCCAACAGGCTACGCCAGCGTCTGTGTCGAGCAAATAGTAGATGCCCAGTATGAAGGTCTAGAGCTCGACTTCCCGGGAGGCGACGGGGAAAAGACATTGGCAGATGCGCTTCATGGGATCATTCTATGGAAGAAACGCTACATCATTATTTCCCGCACGGAGCCATCTCCTCAGACCTCAAGACCGCTCCCCGTAGATCCCGAGCAGCGACCTTCTCCTCATACCTCGAGACCGGCATCTCCTGCTCCAGGACCGTCGCTTCCATCTATATCAAGGTCTCCATCTCCACCACATCCTGGTGCTGGGAGCGACGACGACAATAACAACACCCCTCCCCGATCACCGTCGCCGGCACCAAGAGCGGCCCCCTCGAAGGAACCTGCAGCACCACTCAAGAAGTCACGAGCACCGCCTCCCAAGCAAAGACAGCCTCGAAAGAAGAAAACAAAGGTCGACCCTGAAGTGGCTCGCAAGGAACGCTTTGAGGCAATGTCTCATGCGGAACAGTGGGCAGAAATCCAACGAGAGGCCAGTGAGTGGTTCAAGAAACAAGCCGAATTAAAAAAGGCAAGGGAGATGGAGCCACCGCCAGTAAGTCGGCGGGATTTAAACTTTTTTATCAGGATGGAGGAAGGAGCCAAGAAAAGGATACCACTCTTGTCAAACTATGAACGGGCTCTAGTAAAGGCTGATGAAAAGGATAAAAGAAAAGGAAAAAAATCATCCTCCAGCGGTTCAGTCCCCGACCTCAGCCATTTATCAAAGAAAGATGCTGAACGGGTAAAAGCAATGCCCTTGGATCAACAAGAAAATATATTGAAGTTCATGGAAGAAACAGGTCTGGGACTTGATGAATGCATAGGGCAAGTCGAGACGCCAACTGCACCGCCCCCTGAGCCGAGATGGCCTTATGAGCTAGGCAAGCCTCTAGTGAAGCCGGCAATGGTACGGAAGCTGTCAACAAAGATGTACGAATTCCATCAATGGTACATGACGGCATCCGCCAAATCTAGGGAGATGATCGGCATGAAGGTAAAACCGATAGATTTTCACGGTGAAGGGGAGAAAGTGCTGTGGCTAGACTTCAAGGATATATACGAAGTGTACCATCATGATGCCCTGGACGTCTCTCTGATCAGCGCTTGGATTCTGTAAGTGTCCGTTTATTATCTCTACATGTAAATTTTGGCGTGCGTCACCGTACTAACTTCATCTTCCATTTCATGTAGGATGCTAATTCAGACATGCCGCCGAGAGGCGTACCTACATGTAGGCTTCATGGATCCATCTGTAGTTAACCAACAACAGATACAATTAGCGCCGGAAAAAACCTTTGCCGAAATATACAATTTCCTACACAAACAAACATTCAAGGATTTCATACTACTTCCATACAACTTCAAGTAAGTGTGTGTATACCGTCTACTTTCGATGTCTTTTTCCTTATCTCTACATGTTAGTTAGCTCTAATATGCATGAACATTTTACGCACGCAGCTTCCACTGGATCCTTATTATAATTGAGCCTGAAAGAAGCCACGTCACTGTCTTTGATTCATTACGGAAAGATCCGGTGGACTACCAAGAATTGCAAGACATGCTAGGCTTGTAATAATTCTGGACCTTTATCTCTATGCAAAAATTTATTTCCTAAATTTTATCCCTGTTACACTATGTCATTCATTATTCTAATCCGCAGCGTATGGAAACAATTCATAAGGACACACAAAGGTCCATTCAAAGAAGATCTTACATGGAACACAGACTTCCCGGTACGTATGAAGTCTGCACATTTATTACATTGTATAACACGAATATTTCATAACTTATTTTTTTTCCGCACTGAAGTGCTTAAGACAGGAACCCGGGAATAACCTATGTGGCTACTACATCTGTGAGCACATGCACAGTTTTTTGGGACCCAAGGGACCGAAGATGACGCCGCACAACTTTAAAGTACGTAAAATAAATATATTACTAGTTAATTATTTTCTAGCTCCTTATATGTATTTGTTCATGTAACATTCACAAATTTCCAAATTATAGATGTTAAATATTCAACAAGGACTCTTGAAGGAAGAAAGAGTAGCGGCAATATGTGAAGGTCTCATTGGATTCATAATGGACGAGGTGGTAAATCCAAGAGGAGAATTTTATTACGATGGACGACAATTAGACACTCCTCTCAGCAACACCACGACGGGAAGATCGTAGGAAGATACTTTGATTTATTTGTATATATGATCGATTTGTACTAATTAAGCTAGTTGAATTGTGTATATGAATTGTGTATAAGGATTGTGTATATATATAGTAGTTGTATAATTACAAATCCCATTCGTTTAAATACTAGTTGATTTAATTCATTCTAAAAAAATCTCAACTACAAGGTTAACAAATTAAAAGGGCCGCGGTACTACTATACGTATACGTGATGCATGCATGAAAAATTCAGGCGTCACCAGTGCCATGCAAGCGCAATTTAGTCCCGGTTGGAATTGAGCCGGGACTAAAGGGGACCCCTTTAGTCCCGGTTGGGAAATCCAACCGGGACTAAAGGGACCCCCTTTAGTCCCGGTTGGTGTCACCAACCGGGACTAAAGGGGGTCCTTTACTCCCGGTTAAAATACCCGGGACTAAAGACCCCCCCCCCCTTTTGTCCCGGTTGGTTTATCCCGGATGGATATCCGAGAGATATGACCCTTACCAACCGGGACTAATGCTCAGTTTTCTACCAGTGGTGGCTAGGAGATCCTTTACTGTTGCTAATTTTTGTTGTCCAACGATTTTGTCGTAGGGGCGATCGGTGTTGAAATCTAGGGCGATCTGCGCCTACGAATAATCGATATATATAACAATTGTCAGTTTACTCCAGAGTTCATTTTAAAGCATCCAATGTTTCGTGCTCATAAATTAGCATGCTCCACTTGGACATGTCACAAATGTATCAAATCGATCTTCTGGTCGTAATCGTAAGAGGTCGAGAGAGGAAAATGTTTCGCCGGCATTGAATGAAAATCAAGCAATTGGTGGAGGTGAACTTGAGTGCTTTATTTTTTTCATATGTCTTTTCTTTATATTCTCTGGTGTATGGATCTTGATGTATCCACTAAATGCGGATGGGGAAGGCCTTGAGAATTTTGATCCAGCCGAACGTGGAAGGCAAAAGGCAAGGGAAAAGCATGCAAGTTTGACTGAAGAACAGAAGGCAAAAAGAGCAAAGCTAAGGAAAAATTACTATAGTAAGGACCTGTTTGGCATAGCTCTAGCTCTTGGTGGAGCTGCTCCACTCCAGAACTCCAGGTGGAGCCAGCTCCACTTCAGAACGTGTTTGGCTATATGAGTGCTCTCAGCTCCAAAAATGACCAATTTTAGTGTGAATATCCATTGTTGCCCCCCAATTCAGACCCCACTTGTCATCCTCTCTATCCCATCTTCTTTTTCCCTAGATAGTTTTTTCCCATTGGTAGTGCGCGTTGAATTGACCCTCAATTGATGACGGCAAGCCCCTGTAAGTACGGGTATTGACCCTGAAAAGGATCCCGTTCATGAGGGATTGACTCTGCGAGGTTCTAGCGGTCTACCTTCTGTAACCTGCAATGGTGCTATTCAACAAGATGAATAGGACCAACCACCCATTTACAGAGTGCGCTATAATGTTTGAAGAGCAGATTGGTGACAAGTCTCAACTGGAAAAGAATCACTCTCTATATGATGATGGCACCATGTTGGAAAAGAATAAGGTCTGTGGTGGGCTGAATGTGCAGACTGCTCCAGAGTCTCGTAGCTGCAATGTAACCTTCCATGATAGAAGTTCAGAAGGCAACCCTTTATCCGAGCAAAATATTGAAACAAACACAACTGACATTCGGAAACATAGTTGTAGTACATCAGTGACATTTGAAGACTCTGGAAAGTTCTATTTCCCAGTGTGCAACTGTACTAAAGCCACTGAAGCATACCAAAAAGCAAAGAAAACTTATATTGAAGCTAGAAAGAAACTAGCTGCTTTCCTTGGCACAGAGCAATTGCTCAAGCAACATGACGAGCAGCAAACTGGAGTGCTTCCAAGAGCTGCCAACGGTGAGGGTCAATTGAATGGATGTGATTCAACGCCGACTCGGCATGCCCCTACACCTGTACCCCAGCGGCATGCAGGTGGCGCTGCCGCACGCGTAGCCGACGTTGCCCACGAGCCGGTCGTCTACAGGTACTCGTCCATGAGCCCGACGGTACTTGCCGCCCCTGGCCGGTGGGGCAGGTACTCGACGCCCCTTGCTGGGACGGGCATCGCCGGGCGGCCACCACCGTGGAGGTCGAGGGGGAACTTGGGCCGGCCGTCGAAGGTGAAGAAGCCCCCAGTGGCGCTCGAAGTTTCCCGGTGCCACCCTCTTGGCGTCCTCGTCCATGAGCCCGAACAGGTGGAGGCGGGCGGTCTCAGCGGCGGCGGGCTGGTTCGGCGGTGGAGGCGGGCTGGTTCGGCGGTGGAGGCGGGCGGCCTCGGCAGTGGCGCAGCCAGGCCCCGCGGGCGGCCGGCGGAACTCTGCGCCCAGGGGATAAGGTGCGGGGTGTTGGGAGGAATAGAAGCGAAGCGTTATTTTTGTGTAACGAGTCGCATTGGTGGGTAATTACCCACCAACTCCACGAGGGGGTTCAAAAGAGGGGGTTTTGGAGCAACAAAAGAGGTGCTCCAAAACTCTACCCCCATTTGCACTACAACTCCATGGAGTTGGCAGCTCCATGGAGTTTTGGAGTTAGGATGTTTGGCTAGATTTTTTGCTGGAGTTGCTGGAGTTGTGGAGTGGAACCATGCCAAACAGGCTCTAAGAAGGCCCAAGATGGAACAACAACTACGGACCAAGCTACTGCCGGCACTTTATTTATTATTATGGTATATGGATTTATTGTTTTGATAACCATCATAGAATCTACTATCATGTCAGGACCATCAAGGGAGTTGAGACCAGCTTGTGAAATGACAAGCACCGGCGAAACAGATGCCTATAATGGAATGCATAATCGTACCAACCAATCTATTATCACACGATCAGAACCATATGAGGCATCCAGTATTTTTAGTCTGCGTGATAGTAGCGAATCTGTGCAGAAAATTTGGAGCTGGTTGGGTGCAATTATATGTCAATCGTTTCATGCACATACCGATGGAGCTGCAGGCTCAGGTGTCGACTCTATCTTATACCGACTAAGCTAATTTCATGGACTGTAGGCTGATGTTGTGAATAAGCTTAATGCGCATGCGAAGAGTATTTTCTAGCTGTGTCACATTTGCACGTAGTGATTGTTAATTCATTTGATGTTGACAACAATTTGTTATAGCACTCTTAAGGGTGTCAGCGCCTATATGCATGGTCTAGCCATGTATACTAAGGGATGTTGTATTTTATTAATAATTTCCCCCTTTGCTAGCATGAAATTGGATAGACACCTGAGCGATCTATATGAAAAGAGGATGAAGTTTTTACAAATCCTATATGAATAACGATCGTGATGGTTTCATCTGGTCCAAGTACTTAGGCAACTTAATAAATAGTTTAAACCTTGATTTAATAATATATTTAGATAATTTATGTGACTTTGTCATTTACCCTAATTAAATAAACATATCTGTACTACTATATCCGTTTATGAATATAAATCACGTTTATAATTCTTTTAAACATGTGCATGTCGCACGTGCATTTTTACTAGTTCAAATAAAGCATTCTATCTAAACCTTTTTTTTCTCCAATCGCAACAGGAAAGTTGAGATATGTCAGTATTCAGTTGGCAGAATGCTGTTTAGTCTATTATGAAGATATGCTTACACGTGTACTTCCTCTATTTCAAATTGCAGATTGTTATAAATTTTCTACATACATGATTTTTAAAGATATAGATCTACATTTTGAAGCGGATGGAGTATTTGTCAATAACAACATGGATATTTTGGTGTAAACTTTTTTGTTCTGGTTGCAATGGATGGCCACTCACCTAGTTGAATTCAAGGGATATATGATGTACTCGTGTGATTGTCACGTTGTCACTGCTCCCTCCATCTCAAATTACTATTCATTTTGACTTTGGTTATTAATATATACCCAAATATATACTATGTCTGGATATATAAGTAAAAGTTATTCTAGGACAAAGGGAGTACCAAGCAATAATAATAACCAGTCTACCATGAGATACCTCGAGAGGGTACATACCATTAATATATATTTGAGACCAATGCTAGTACTTCCGTCCTGGGCACTTTCCCTTAAGTATATATGCCACTATTATGAGCAAGAGCTGCACTCAAATGGGGGAAACTAGAGATGGCAAGTAAGTGTAGGCGTGAAAGAACGAAATGAAAAAGGGGTGTAAAACATCTTATGTTGGAAGGCACCAGGAAATAGCCTCTCGCAGTCAACCGCTGTTCTTCATCTTCACCCATACCTGATCGGTAGCTAGAAATTGATATGGTCTGTCGATTTCTAGGTGCCAATGTGGCCCGGGAGAAGATCCACACGTGTAGGCGGCAGCTGAGTGCATGGAGCTTCTTGGTTTCTCACCCACCATGATGTCCCTCTAGCTGCTCGACCCTGGGACTACTTTCTCTATCCTAAAAAGAATGCAACTTTCACTTCCCGAGAACTCAACCAATTTTAAATTTCATCAAATCTATACAAAATAATACTAACATTTATGGTACAAAATAAATATCAATAAATTAATCATGTAATATATTTTCATATTAAATCTATTTGGAGACGTGAATGTTAGTACTTTATTATAAATTTAATCAAATTTGAAATTATTTGACTCTTCGAGAAACGAGAGTTGCATTAATTTTGGGACGGAGGGAGTATGTTTTGCTTGAGCATTGGAAGGTGGCCAATATGGCCCTGCATGGGACTATCAATAATGTGCATGGTTTGGCCACAAAATGATATAAATATGCATGTCTCACTCACACGAGCCAAATAAGCATTATAATATAAGGATTAAATATTGTCTAGTAACCCCAAATAAATATAGTGGCATATCTTATCTGACCATCTCGCTAGTCATGTAAAAATGTTACAACATAAAGGTTAGAATTTCTTAGTGAGCTTGGACCATATCTATGTAATTGGACCTTGATGAGTGGTAATTTATATACTATTTTGGTTTTGGGTAACCCGACATGTATATGCGGGTAAGGTTTCTTGCCCGTGGGCAAGAATTCGTGCCCGTACCCTTTGATATGAACCCGCTAGGGTTGATTCCTGATGTTTCGATGAGAGGTGTGGGATAACTCGATTGGTGGATGGAGACGACGTTCACGACCCGATTACAGCCTTCTAAAGACGTTGCGTTTTAGCAACCGATACACCACCTCCAATGGCTGCCGCGATCTTATGGAGCACGTCACCTGACCACTAGGGCACTTGTCCTGCAAGCAATCGAAGAACTAGCAAAAATAAGTATAACAAGTACTGAATTACTAGATGTAGATGAAGGTTTCAAACTCAATCTCAAATAAGGTGGGGTTCCGAAGATAAGAAGACGAACGGCTGATCCAGCACGTGCGCTTACAAGCAAGTAGCGAGAGCTAAACTTGATCTAAACAAAATCCAATTGTTCTTAGTGATGGCTAAGTAGTATATAAAGGTGGGAGGATGACCACCAGGGTGTTGGGGTTATGCTCCAACCCTAAGATCATTGGACCAAAATAAGGCGACGCAACACCTTTAGACAGAAAACCTCTTTATAGTAATTGAGTTATTGCGGCCGCCTCAGAACAGATATGGACTTAAGTCCAGATCCATATGAAAATAGACTTCATAAGAATTCCATGAAGTACTTGGATGCTCAAATCCGAGTCCGTATGCAACCGTGGTGACCATCACAAATTGGTGTTGTCCTGCCGTTCGAATCCAGCATGCGCGAATCCTTTCCCGTTTCGATCTTCTCCCTGGTTCCTAACCAAAACAAGAGTGCGCGTGTCTCCATGGTATAAATATGATGGATAGGAACTCAAGAGTGAACTTACTTGATGATTAAGTTGACGAGCACGGGCACGAATAATAGGATCAGAAACTAGTATTTGTGTCGGCTTGAATGCATCGATGATGGTGATGTCCTCATCATCCTTACCCATAGGCGAGAATTGATGCTATGCCCTCGCCCATCGGGTACGAAACCCATGGGGAAGAATTTAGGCCTTGTTTAGTTGCCCTGAATTTGGGTGTCCAAAATTACTGTTGTAGCACTGTAGCACACTGTAGCATTTCGTTTGTATTTGTGAATTATTGTCCAAATATTGACTAATTAGGCTCAAAAGATTCGTCTCGCAAAGTACAACAAAACTGTGCAATTAGTTTTTGATTTCGTCTACATTTAGTACTCCATGCATGTACCGCAAGTTTAATGTGACGGGAAATCTTCTTTTTGCATAGTGTCAAAATTGGGAGTTTGGGTGGAACAAAATTGGGCTAGGATTCAGCGCCGATAGATTGCTAACTTGTCTCACGTATCATCGCTGTCGTAAATGAATCTAGCTAATATTGGCTTGCCATAACATGCATGTCGATATCATTGTCCCTAGGACCCATTTAAGCGCGAACTGGTTGGAAAAGGATTTATTTGTAGCAGAGGATGTGGGAACATTTTGCATTAGAAGCTAGGCTAAGCAAATGGTTCAACAATGATGCAGTATCAACGCCTTTTTTCCTTATTGGAACAATAGAGCTTAACCTTTTCCACTTAATAAATTGGATTTGTACGATCATTCGACATAATCACCCTCAACATTCAATTAGTTCCACTTTTGGTTCTAAGTTGACATGTCGAATTCCATAACTAATGATGATAAAACTCAAAATCAGGGATCATACTCAGAGCAATCAATACAATTCATATTGACTGTTGCGTGTAGTTTATGTGTCGATAAATTTAGAGCTTAGCATTCCTTGTTTTTCAACTATGGCACTATTTAGTTGTTTTTCAACTATGGCCCTATTTAGAACGAGGGTCGGCTAAAAATTAGCCCCTGATGATCCAACGGGAGAAGTGGGCTAAAAATTAACCAACCTCTAACTAAACTTTAGTTCATTAGCCCTCCAAATCTAACTAATAGGGCTAATTTCAGACAAGAACGGCAAAAGACAAAAATACCCTTCCACTGCAACCTTATAATTTTTTTCTCATACACACCCTAAGGATAGAATGGACTTTCACTTAATAAATAGGCTAAAAAATAGTTCTAATAGGGTTAATTTTAGCCATCTAAAATTTAGATGCCTAAATTTTGATCAGAACCAAACTTTATCCATGCCCTGTATATTTGAGTTCATACTCTACGAGCTCGATGCATCTTTGCCATGTTAGAACTCGGATACCGATTTCTGAAAGAATTCCACGTCCTTATTTCGCCAAACAACAAATTCCTGGTCCGGTGCACCATCTTCTCCCCTTGTCCTGCTCCCTCCGGAGTCCGGATGTTCCAGAAGCCGCCGCGCGCCGCCACGTCACGATCCCCCCATCCCCTCAGCCCCGTCCCGCTCGGACACGTCGGCTTCCCCCACGCGTCCCGATCCCCTCCGTCGACGGACGTCCGTGTCCGATCCGACGGCCCCGGGCGACGAGGGTTTTGCCCCGGGGGTACAAATAGCGCCTCCTCCCCCGCCGCGCCGCCTCCGCGCTCTATTCTCTCTCCTTGCGACGCCGCCGTTGGGAGCCCTGCCCTGACCCCGGGAGAGCCCCCAACCCTTATCAAACCCTAAACCAGAAAACTATCCCCCAAAAAAATCCGCAAAAAAACCAGAAAAAAAATCACCACCTGATCGGAGATGGCGGCGCAGGGGCAGGCGGCGGCGGCGGCGGTGTCGGCGGCTGCTGCGGCTGGATCTGCGTCCGAGTCCGGCGGCGGCTCCCCGGCCGCCTCGGCCGCGGCGGCGGCGGCGTTCCCGGCGACCTCACTGTACGTGGGCGACCTGCACGAGAGCGTGCAGGACGCGCAGCTCTTCGACGTCTTCAGCCAGGTCGGCGGCGTCGTCTCCGTCCGCGTCTGCAGGGACATCAACTCCCGCAAGTCGCTAGGCTACGCCTACGTCAACTACAACAACCCGGCTGACGGTGAGCCCCCCGTACTCCTCCCCGTGTTTCCGATCTGTCGGTTAGGGTCCCGGTACAGCCGGTTGCGATCGGCTCCGCGCTAGGGTTTGGGGAAGCCGCCGGATTTGGCGGCGGTTAGGGTTTAGACGCCCAATCCCCGATCGGTTGGCTCGATTCGGCTAGGTTTTGATGCATTGTAGTTATCTAGCCCTATTGCACGGTCGCAATCATGGTTTCCTCTAACATGTTGCTTGTTTTGATGCGTTGCTGTGATTGCAACATGTTTTATCGGTTGGGAAATTTGGGTACCCCGTTACTGAATGTTGGCTGATTTCCTCTTTGGCCAAGTTAGGTTCTGATGGTTGATTTCATAGGAGTAAAAAAATGTTTCTTGGTTGCTTATTCTATTTATTGCTGTTATGTCTTTATCAATATGCTAGGGTTTCCTTATAAGGTGCGCTGCTGTTCTGTGGTGCAATGTTTGTGGATTTGTACTGCAACCCTTGGTCACTTAATGTATGTTATATGTTGGCTTCAAAAGAGTATCTTTTGATTACTGGCAGCAGATCTTTAGGATTGTTGCTTTGTTTGATGTGTTGGCTGTGATTGCAACATGTTTTGTCTGTGGTGAATTTTGGTTTCTTCATACTGTTTATCTTGAAGTTTTCCTCAACAAGGAGCTTGGGTGCCCCACCAAAATCACTTATTACCTGAGCCTCTATATCTTGTGAGATAACTTGATGCGTGCCTATGTATGTTTAAAGGAGATGGTTTTCTTTCCTGTGAAAGTTCTTACCATGCTGTTCATGTGAAGGTAATGGGAATTGCCTTGCCTTTCTTTCCCTGTTCTGGGAGATGTTGTTGGCTAAGTTGTGCCTGGTGGCTAATGGATATCAGTCACTTAAAAAGGTTTCTTTTATTGCTTATATAGGGATATTTGTGTTGTTGCATCTTCATTCAATATATATGCTGGTTTTCTTGCAAGATGTGCTATCTGTTGCACAATGTTTGTTCGTCTGTACTTCATCCCTTGATTTACCTCAAAAGTTTGTTATGGGCTGCCAAACGAACTCTTTTAATTACCCCCAAAATGTAATTTTGAAAACTTATTGCGTGCGACCTTGCCATGCGTGTGCTGTCCTGTAGATTTCCGTATAAATTCTTGAAGTGTGGCACATCATTAGGGGTTGCATGCTTTCTGACTCACTTAATTTGCATCTGGTACTCTTGTGAAGCATACTTATCTTCTTTATGGTTTTGTACTGATTAAAAATCTATTGCAGCTGCACGGGCCCTTGAACTGCTTAACTTCACTCCTATCAATGGAAAGCCTATCAGGATCATGTATTCTAACCGTGACCCCAGCTCGCGCAAAAGTGGTGCAGGAAATATATTTATTAAGGTGTGTACCAAATTTCCGTGCCTCTTTTATGCTCCTATCAGTTCTTATAATGGGTTTTATCTCTCCTGTACCTTTATTTGCTTGGTTTAGCAGATGGTTTGCTGCTAAATTCCTATGCGATGTCGACTTTCCAGTTATGAATCCTGACCTTCTGTTCTATTTTGCAGAATCTTGATAAGTCAATAGACAACAAAGCTTTGTATGACACGTTCTGTGCATTTGGGAACATTCTTTCATGTAAAATTGCTACAGATCCTTCGGGAGAATCAAGGGGCTATGGCTTTGTTCAGTTTGAGCGGGATGAATCTGCTCAGTCTGCTATTGATAAGCTCAATGGGATGCTTATCAATGACAAGAAAGTGTATGTTGGACCATTTGTCCGCAAGCAGGACAGGGAGAATGTCTCAAGCAATGTCAAGTTCAGCAATGTTTATGTGAAGAATCTGTCCGAGACTGTAACTGATGATGAGTTGAAGGAAATGTTTGGAAAGTATGGAACCATAACTAGTGCTGTTGTTATGAGGGACAGTGATGGGAAATCCAGGTGTTTTGGATTTGTCAATTTTGAAAATGCAGATGATGCTGCTCAGGCTGTTCAAGAGTTGAACGGCAAGGTATTCAATGACAAGGAACTGTATGTTGGAAGAGCACAGAAGAAGTCAGAAAGAGAGATGGAGTTGAAGGAGAAATTTGAAAAGAATATTCAAGAAGTTGCTGAGAAGTTCCAAAACACTAACCTGTACCTGAAAAACTTAGAAGACAATGTTGATGATGAGAAGTTGCGTGAACTGTTTGCTGAGTATGGCACTATTACTTCCTGCAAGGTCTGTTTAACTGGCTAATTCGCTAATAATATGCTTCTTAGGTTTGGTTGCTGACAGGAACTATGTTGTAGGTTATGCGGGATGCGAATGGTGTCAGCAGAGGGTCAGGGTTTGTTGCTTTCAAATCTGCTGAAGATGCTAACCGAGCTGTAAGCTTTGTTTGTGTCCATATATTTTGCAATTCTGATTTGATTTGACAAATTGATAAATCATTTTCTTGTCTTTAACTGTGTACAGCTCACGGAAATGAATGGCAAAATGGTTGGAACCAAGCCCCTTTATGTAGCTCTTGCACAGAGAAAAGAAGACAGGAAGGCAAAGCTACAGGTAAATATCCGACTATCTGAGGTTAAGCTTGCTGCACGGTAATGTTGCATCTGTGCTTTTTTGTATGCTCTTTCACAACACAGAATCTCTTGGTTGTTTTCCTCGCATAGTTGATGAACAAGTCTAGCGAATATGCCTATAAGATATGCATCACCGTATATTGTATTTCACATGTTAATGCACATGCTTGTTTATGATTAAAAAATGTTACTTTTGTATTTACTTAAATTCTTATGAGATCGCTCGGCTAGAAATTTACAGCGTATTTTATTTTGCAAATGTCAAACTTTGACCAACACTTGATCAAATTATGATATATTTGTTGAGCAAAATTTATACAGCTAGATTGATATTTCAAATTGCTATCACCCAATGTATATATCAGTATAAATCAATGGTCAAAGTCTAGCTTTTGAGACCAAGCCAAAATAAAATATACCTTCTGTTCTTGAGCAGAGAACTGTGCATTCTGATAAAATTGGGATAATAGTTAAGACTTATAATGGTTACTGCATACTTTTTGGTTGCTCAACATATTTGGCTTTTTTATTCTTGTTTATGGGTTGATTAGTTTTATGCAAGCGGGAAAGCAAGTGATGTATAATAGCTTTGTGGCATCAGAATTACTAAAATCCTTTTGAATCTGTACACTTTTTAAATGTCAATTCAATTCCAACTGTTTTGGCAAAATTGCTGTGACTCGCATGATCGTTTTGTGCTGTTTTATGTTCAGTGTTCAGTTAATATGTGTTTGCTAGTGTTAATGTAATGTACTTTTGATCCTCATAATATTTGCTCTGTTGCAATCTGCTATGTAAGTTCAGTACTAATTTACTTATCATTTGCAGGCACAGTTTTCACAAATGCGTCCTGTTGCCATGGCACCCTCTGTAGGTCCTCGCATGCCCATGTTTCCACCTGGTGTTCCTGGAGTTGGTCAGCAGCTGTTTTATGGTCAGCCACCTCCAGCCTTTATCAACCCTCAGGTATTATGTTGTTCACTTTTATGATGTATATATATGCTGCTTGGTGTATATGATAATTTATCTTTATTGACATGAAATCTTGTGTAGTGTGTGTACAAAAGAAATGCTGATATAACCTCCTCATGGTTTCCATTTCTTCTATTAAAAGCCTTAAAGATTAAGAAGAAATTAGCTGCTTAGTGTTTGCTCCATGAATTAGCTTAGCTGCCCCGCCCCCTCCCTAATGTTTGCATCCTAGCTCCATCCCATTCTTGACATACACTTGCTTGTTGGCTTCTTTGTTGTGAAAGTTTGATGAATACAAATGAAAATTCATTGTGAATAATTCTTTATTGATAGTTTATATCTTTTTTTTTTTACGTGATGAACATGAACCCATCTGTTTTTTCTTAATATTTGTGGAACTGATAAGTGTTGTGATGTTTTGTTAGGCTGGGTTTGCCTTCCAGCAACCTCTGATGCCTGGGATGAGGCCTGGCGGTCCAATGCCAAACTTTATGATGCCGATGGTTCAGCAAGGACAGCAACCACAACGTCCTGCTGGTAGGCGTGCTGGTGCTGGTGGAATGCAGCAACCCATGCCAATGGGTGGTCAGCAACAGGTATGCTGTATTGCTCAAATGCATTATTCAGTTTCATTCGTCTTTTGGAGAAACAGGTGGTAGAGTTCGTCTTTTGGAGGAACTGGCCTGACTTTTCTGTATTATGCAGATGTTCCCTAGAGGTGGGCGTGGCTACCGCTATCCCACAGGACGTGGAATGCCTGATCCTGGCATGCATGGTGTTGGGGCTGTGATGCCATCTCCATATGAGATGGGTGGGATGCCAATTAGAGATGCTGGTGTGTCACAACCTGTTCCAATTGGGGCCCTTGCCACTGCTCTTGCTAACGCACCACCGGATCAGCAGAGGCTGGTATGATATCGAGCCTGCGATTTGTTGGTTGGACTTTTTTGTTAATGAAGGGCTGATGGTGACTTTGTAATGTTTGTTGTAGATGCTTGGTGAGAACCTGTATCCTCTAGTTGACCAGCTGGAGCATGAGCAGGCTGCCAAGGTGACTGGCATGCTTTTGGAGATGGATCAGACAGAGGTCCTGCACCTGCTGGAGTCCCCAGATGCTCTCAAGGCCAAGGTTGCTGAAGCCATGGAGGTCCTCCGCTCTGCCCAGCATCTTCAGCAGACCAACGCCTCCCCTGAGCAGCAGCTGGCCAATCTGTCGCTGAATGACGGCGTCGTCTCCAGTTGAATGTCTCCGATGACTGAGTGATCGAAGACTGCTGGCAATTTTTGCTTGATACCATCCTATCTAGAGTGCAATGACTTGGTTTGCTTGGTTATTGGAGTTTTAGCTTGCTCTATAATTAGCTGAACTAGGGGTTGGTCTAGTTTTGTCGTGGATTGGTTATTTTGGTCTTATGGATATGTTGTTTCGTTGAAGCTATCGTCGTGTTTATTACCGTTGTTGCTTTGTTGAGCGTCGTTCGTTGTGGGTTTGGTTGGATGAGCAGGTTGTAGACTTGTAGTGGCCCTCCTGGACTGAGAGCCAGCGTCCCTATGGGGGCTGTGTCTGAGCTCAGCCACCCAGCTATGGGGCTGCAGGGTACTTCAATAGTTAGGTCTCGCGATCACAAAACACATGCACGTTGACTCTGCGAGGAGACATGCAACTCAAGTTGTTTCTTACCATATGTTTGATTCTTGGTACAGAGCTTCCTCGTAGGGTTAGACTTAGGAGACTGGATATAATTAATGTTGCAAAACGCAATATAGCAGAGTGCTCCTAAAAAGCTACAGGTGCTCTCCTAAAAAGCTGCAGGTGCTATAACGCAGAGCGGCAGCCATGACCTTTAGCGGTGCGAAAAAAACAGCAAAATTTACCCTAATAGTAATTTCTCTAATTTAAACTTATAAAAGGTCTTTAGCGGTACGGAAAAAACTGCAAAATTTATTTAAACTTATAAAAGACCTTTAGCGGTACGAAAAAAACTGCAAAATTTACCCCTAATAGTCTCTAATTTAAACTATACAAGTACATGTCCTCGTATGGTAGACATAAGCAAACATAAAAAATAAGTCAACTCACAAGATATACCATAAGTTGTCATTTACTTCCTCCATTCCAAATTATAAGTTGTTTTTAGCTTTTCAATGTTCATAAATGTTACTATGCATCTAGACACACTATGTCTAGTGTATGACTAGATGCATAATAATATTTATGAATCTAAACAATCAAAACGACCTACAATTTGGAATTGAGGATTCATAAATCACAACTTGATCATAACGGAGTTAGCAGTGCTAGGCTATTGAATTTAGCTGTGCTATTTCATACAATAGCGGAGTTAGCAGCATTAGCGATAATATTTGCAATATTATTGGGATACCTTTCTCAAAAAAACTATAACGACGCTATAGCAGACTACTATTTGCTATAGTGGATATAATTCAATTTAAGCACTTGAACTAGATGGATTTGGATATCCGATAATTTAAAATCCATTAGCTTTGGATCTTACTGGACAAAAACAATAACAATTGGATAATCCAAATTAAATTGGACTTTTTCTGAATCACGAACAGAGCGGACTCCTAGTTCTTGGTCGACTGCCAGATGGGTGGACTCCTAGTTCTTGGTCGACTGCCAGATGGCCACCTACTAGCACCATCGTGAGCATCAATGCAGACCTCATCTGTTCCTCCCGTATTCAAACCGGCGGCAGCGCACACCAAGGCACCACTAGGACCAGCGGTATTGCCGCCGCCTTGGATCGCAACAACTGCTCATCTTCGTCCTCTTCCGCCAGGAGCACAAGGAAGGGGCTCAAGCGCTACTGATAGGCTAGGATGATGCCATTTCAGGTTGAGTTTAATTTTGTGTTGACACCCTGCAGCTGGCTGCCTGCTCCTCCTTTACGTAGTAGGACGTTGGATTGACTTGGATGGATTTGAATTTTTAGGACGATTGAATTGGATTGGATGCTACAGGTTTTGTTTGAGTTTGAATTGGACGGGGACTTATTCTAGTTGGATTTTTATTATTTGGATTTTGGATACCAATCCACACCAACCTCCACCCAGGGTGGCATTTGGTGGCTCCGATGAATGAGACCGATCTTTCATGTTGCTTGAGCAGGTCACAATCGAATTTTTGCAAGAAGCTTCGAGATAGTTTTGTGTTGCAAAGAGCTACGAAGGAGGTTGAACAAAGAGGAGTCCATACTGTTGATGTTCTGATTGGTACATCCACACTCACACTAGCTAATAGCTATCAAATTGGATGGTTTGAATTCATTTTCATCGAAGAGTAAGAAATCCATGTGAGCAAACCCTAGTTGGGAAGAAGGAAAGACAGAGTATATGTGAATTATAAAAGGAAAAAAAAGATGGCATAGTCTTCGGTGTCCATGAATAGGGCATTGTGGACGATATATATGCAAGTCCTTCTCCTTGAGCTTTTGTAATCTGAAATAGTTAAAGACTTGAAATGGTACGAAATAATTAGCGAATGCTTGAATCAGGATCCAAATTCTTCTTAGCAAATGATTCTTCCCAGTGGATAGACCACCGCTTCCCAATAGTGCCATGCTGCCTGCCTGCTATCCTGACTTTGCACAAACTTATCTGCCCAATGGCAGTCAGTTTATCATGGTAGGATTAGCTGATGTATGCTGGCCTCTCTAGAAATCTAGAAGCAATGGGTGCCTTGAAAGAAAACTACGAGATCACAAACTGAGCTTGTTTGCCTGGATATAAACTGCCATGAGGACCAGAAGGCGCCGGAAGGAGGAGCTGAAACCTTGAAGTCAGCGTCCCTTCACTTCCACCCACGCCAAGAACAGCTGAACCTGAAGTTGACCGTGAGATGATGCAGTTCCACCAAAAGCCTGAACAAGCAAAATGATAAGCCTGGTGCTGACAGCGAGCACATGCTACATTTAGTTCTAGTTCGTTCCTTGCCTTTATGCCAGTTTTTTGTTGCATCCTGTATAAAGATTTTGGAGTGTGAAACGTTGCGAGTGTTGTTAAAGCACATGGATGGCGTGTCCTATTTATGTTGGACAAAAAAAATCGGCTGTGTGATCAAGAGGACGAAACTATGCAACACGATGGACGAAACTTTCTTGAATTTTTTTTGGGCATGTATATGGTTCTTTCCTACTATCAAGAGTTGGACGGCAACACCACATATCTTTGCTTAACGAAGGAATCGAACGCTAGCTACCGCGCTCTGAGCTGCTGCTCTGGTGCATTGACACGATGGAGAGAGAGAACCAAATCCCTCAATTTAATGGGACAGGTTGGATCCACATTAACCTGCGTTTGGTTGAAAAACGAAGTGGGTTGGGTCCATCCAGGTGAGGAATATTTTCCTTAGATGCGGGTCGAATGCATCCTCCCAAAACGAGCAGACGCACTCAACCCAGATGGATGCTGTTCCTCTCCGTTTCGAGTGACAACGAGAGAGGCAAGGGCGGCCGCCCAGGGTGAGAACCAGCTCCGCCGGCTGGGCGAGGGCACAGGGAGAGGCAGGGGCAGCGGCTAGGGCGAGCTCAAGGCCGCTGGCGCCGGATGAGGGCACGGGAAGAGGTAGGGGCGGCGGCCAAGGTGAGCTCTAGCTTCAGCCGGGCTAGCTTGACTTCCGTCGTCGGGGCCAGGCGCAACGCCAACGACGATGCTGGGGTCGAGGAAGAAGTGCGGAGGGATGGGTGGTGGAGGACGGGTAGAGAAGATAAGGGCGGCAGAAAAAAAAGAAGGGAAAGAAGGATGACACATGGGACCCATAGATGATAGGTGGGATCCGCTGATAAGCGTCACCAACTCTGTTAAAATGGTATCCATCCTAAACCTCTCAACCCCTCCAACTAAATAAAAAACTGAAACGAATCCATCCCTCCAAACTAAACACGAGATGAGTCGAACCAGTCCCAAAATTAAACATTCCACTCGTGGGGATGTAGGAAGGGCGGGCGATCCTATTGTTTGAGATGGAACAAGGTTGGCAGAGGGGTGAAAGACGATGATAGCTACACATGGAAGACTGCGCGAGTAAGAGGAGAGGAAGAAATGACGGGTGTGAACACGTTATTAGGTTGGTTTTTTTTTCTGCTTTTGCTGGCTTCCGAGACGAGTTGTAGAACTGGCTTTTGAAAAGTTGGCTTAAGAAAAAGTTACTACAACAGTTATTAGCAAAAAACTAACTGCTAGCCAGAAGCCAAAATGTCAGGAAAAAAACAACTTTTCAGCCAAAAGCCCAAAAGGTTTAGCCCAAACAAACGCGACCTAAGTAGCTACCATCCTCATGATTCCACGGTACCATTACCAATAGTACATAAAGTAACTTTCTTTAGTACATCCAGACAATATAATACAATATCACTTAGGATTACAACTTATACGTAACCTCTTGCAACATAGACCAAGGTTAATTAACCTTGCTTGTAGATCCACGATACACAGCAAGCAGCTAGATGGAAAAAATTAAAGGGAATGTACTCTCTCCATTCTTTTTTACATGTTACATTAGGTTTGTGCTAAGTCAAACTTATCCGACTTTGAACAAAATATATTTTCTGTAAACTTGATCAAAGTCGGATAGATTTGACATAGGACAAACTTAATGCGACATGTAAAAAACCAAATCATAAAGGGTTATGACAACATAGATCATTGACCTTGTTTGAAGATCTATGGACGAGCTAGGGTATATGGTGTGATTAAGGGGTGCTGAGGCGTCCACATAAATTTGCAAAAGCGGTGGTTAGGTCCAAATTTTCACCACATATGCATCACCGCGGTTCAACTCTATGATCTTAAGGCAACACACTTGTGACATCCTTAGTAATTAAGAGCAAGATCAAGAGAAATTAAGAAAGAGATTAGAAACAAATAAAAAATTTCTAAAGATTAAAGGCCAATCAAATGTTGCTAAGTGTTGAAACACCCCTTAATGGTGCTTACTTGGGCAGCAAATAAAAACAGATTTTATATAAGAATACAAATTTTAGCCAATATAAAAGTGGTAGATCTCTCCAAATAGAGAAACTTTCATAATTAGCACTTTTTCTGATTTTAAGTGGAAGGTATTAAAAAATTGGATTGAAGTTCGGCCAAAAATTCAAATTCAATTCAAAACCAGTTGACTGGCGTTCCACCAAAGTTCCCTAATTTTATCTCCAATTCTAGGCCTTTATAGAAGTTGGAGCCTATGTTTTGGGCTCAAACTTTTACATTTGGAGTTTTGACCGTGAAGTTCAAATTTTGGGAGAAAATCTGCACAGAAGATCAGCCTCTCTCGCGCCACACGGGAATGCCATGTGCGCTGGGTGCGGTAGCCGCGTCGTGGCTCGCCGGTGCCACGCAGCGCCACAGGCCTGCCACCGCTGCGCCGCCCAACCACCGGTCGCATAGCGACAACACAGGGCGCAGGCTCACCCAACTCGCGCGCATGCTAATCCTCCCCCTACACGCCTTATCCCATCCGGCCAACCGCCGTTCGCGTGCCACGCCACGCGTCGGTGCACCGCATGGCCGCCGGCCACACATGCGCGCCCTCCACTGCCCGACCACCGTCCAGCCGCCCAATATGCGGAGAGCCTGCACTGGACGTCTCACCTCCGTCCCTCCCCTTTGTTGGCCATATAAAGGGCCAGTGCCCATGCCGCCGGCTGCTCCTTCACTACTGCTCGAAACCCCGCTGCCCGTGGAGCCCTTATCTCCGGTCATCACCGTCGCCACCCAAGCACCGCAGAGCCCTCCCCTACCACCACTTCACCTTCCCCACCCCATAGTCGGCCACCACCGTCGCCGGCTCACCTCCAACCCCAAGCCCTACACCGAAGAGGTCACCGGTGAGTCACTCATCACTCCCAAACCCTCAGCCCACAACCGCCACCGCCGCCCTCGCTAGAATCTCGCCGCCCTGAGCCGCCGGTCGGCCCAAGGGCTCAATTGTGATTTGAGTTTTAGTTCTAGGGACCTTAGTGTAAAACACAGGGGCATTGCTCTGAGATTTTGAACAGTTTAAGGGTCCTTGGTTGAAGTGAAAACTCAAATTTGAATAAAATGCATAGAAAATAGCTGAAACTTGGAAAATGCATAGAAAATGGTAGAAAAATAATAAAAATGTGAATCTTGTTTTGTTGAGTTCCTGATAATGTCTAGTTTATTTCAAAAATGCTTATGCACATGTTACTACTGCATATCTGAGGCTATAATTTAATCTTTTCTAGACTTGTTAAATGCTTTATAAATCATGTGATGATCCAAAAAGTGTGAAACTAATTTTGTTAGCTTTCATTAACATGCATGTTCCAGCTCTGCAACTTGTGTTAATAGAATCTATGGTGTTCATGCTGTTTTAAATCCAAATGCTTAATTGCTATCTTATTATGGTTATTTGCATGATAATCAGTGGAAAATTGATAAAAATACAAAATAAATTTTATTAGTTTCCTGATGCTCATACCTGACTAGTAAAAATATTTATCCTTGTGAAATATGTATTTTTGGTTGCTTAACAAAATGCATGTTGTTTAATCTCATTATTGTGGAATAAATAGATCTCGTCCTTATAAAATCCTGATAAATTCACGGTAGCCTCTGATAGAGTGGAAAACCATTATGTAAAACTTGTAGCACTAAACTGATGATAAACTATAGTTATAAATCATTCTTCATATCTGTAGAATAAACATATTTGGTTTTTAGTAAATTTTGCGGTTGTCAAATCCATCTTAAATTTTTATAGTAGAATTCTTGTGTAGGGGGAAAGCTCTTGTAAAAATTTCATGTTTATATACTAGCAGATTCTTCCTGAACATTTATTCATGTTAAAAGCTAGTTATTTAGTAAAGACAGTTGTTACTAGGCCTGGTAGGTTCACAAATGATTATTTATACTCTTCACCAGTACCATGATCATTCCTAAAAGTTGGCTAAACAATACCAAAACACCACCACCTATTGTCTTTTGAATAATAAGTTTCTAAGAATTTTATATGTGTACACAATCACCATCAAAATCAAAGCTATGTTTTCTTTCCAACCAACCTTGTTTTGGTGAAGAAAAGAAATGTTATGAACTTGTCTAGGTGAATGTGGCAAAAAGAAAAAGAATTATTTATAAACTTGTCTAGGTGAATGTGGTCAAAAGAAAAGAAATCTTATGCATATGCATCTCGTGTAGAAGCGAACCTCACTGACGGAATTTACGAGCTGGTTCCGGAGCCTGAATCCGAAGCCTGAAGAAGGACACCCTCCTACTGAGCTGAACCTAATCGAGACAAACCAAGACCCGAACCAAGATTCGGAAGAGCCCAAGGCTAACCTAGCATAAGAAGGTAAGCCCCAGAGCATAACCCTTCTTTTCAAGTTTATGCAATATCGTGTTTACTTATGTATGTGCATTAAGTTCATAGGAGGTGTATTGAAACCTTTGTTGTATGCTCCTAGTACCCATGTGTTGAATACTAGCATGTTAAGTCACGTAGTTGCTATGCTAAATAGGGACATGGTAAAAGTCGAGTGGTTTCCTATCACTTGCGAACTATAGGAGTTGCCTGTTTACTTATGTTGGAATCATAAGATTGACGAGCGGGGCTTGGTGCTATGTTCTTGAAATTGTGGATGCCCCGTCTGTATAGAGGAAAATTGCTAAGGTCGAAACGTGTCGGCGTTCGTGGTCAAGTGTTTGAACGTACTAAACACATGCTAAGAGAATGAGGAATCAGTAAGCCTAGTACTTGATTGAACCGGTGTGGACCTTTTCCCTGCTCTCTTTGGAATCGGGTTCCCTTGGTGCATGGGTACAAGTGCGGCCACGACACGACATCGTTCCGGGGACCGGTGGGGCCTTGTCTCCAAGGGAAGTGGGCTTTTGACAAGCGCCGCGGATTGATGGGAACTGTTGATAATATGTGAACCCATCGCGATACACATATGTTGTGTGTTTAGGTCCACCTTGCAAGGTTAAGAAATTCGATTCGAATCAGTTGCTTCTCATAGTCTGGGACTACTTGATCACTATTCTGCACGGATTAAGAGCTGAACAAGGATGATGCTTAATATTGATGCTTGTTTAAACTGTTTGTTCTACCATGCTTGCTTAGAATAGGTGCTGGTTAATTAACTAGAACTTGATGCTAAAACTTGAAAGTAAGGATCCACTTTAGGAGCTTTTGGCAAAAACAAACCCCTCAGCCAAAAAGCCTTGCATGTCTAGGAGTCAGTGGATTAGATACCACCTGACGGGTAAGTCTTGAAGAGTATTAGTATACTCAGCCTTACTTGTAGCTATATTTTCAGGTAATAGTTTTGATGATGTGGTTGCTAGTGCGACTTGGCCGTATCAGCTCTCTCCGAGATGGACGGTAGAATGGGACCCATCCTTGCTGGGCGAAGACTGTTGTGAGTGATATCATGGACGGCTTCACCATGGTATCGTGCATCAACGCTAGATTTATCTTTTTTTTCTCTGCTTTTGAACTCTGAACTACTTTATGTTTTGAACTCGGTTGGTAATAACTCAATTGGGACCTCTGTAATATTTTATCTAGATTGTTGTAATCTCTAGGCTTGTCTTCTACGAGTATTGTATGCTTGTTTCGATTGGAAATATGTGGTTTTATCAGGTGAAATCCGACAGACTACCATTTTGATCTAATTAAAGTGTCTGTTCGCATCTGAGGTGATGTTTAGCACACTTTAGTCGGGTTAATTTGGATGGTTCTGCCATAGTTGGTATCAGAGAAAAAAGTATGCACCAGAGAAAGCAACGATCCTTAAGAACTGGTTTTGATAAAACTTGCCCAGAAAAATTTTGTTTGAAAAATGCATTGGTTCGTTAAGGATGAAATATAGTTCGTGAAGCCCTACGGGATTATGGATTGATCAGGTGGCTAGCTAACTTATTGGTTATGTTATACTAACTTCTAGCACATTACTTTCAGTCAAAACTTACCTTCTTGCACAACGGTTGGCGCAGGGGTACGACGATTGCTGTAACGTACCCACAACACCATATGAAAATATGGTGGCGGTACATAGAAAGATGGTTGCCGCAGGGGTACAATGATTGTTGTAATGTACTCACGGCATCATATGAAAATATGATGGCAGCACATAAAAAGTGAATATGCTATCTCGGCGTATGAACATTGTCCGTGCAGCAAAAATCGTACGGATGCCATTTCTACAGTGAACGGTAATGAATGGGGACGCTTTCGTGAGCGTTGGCACGAAAGGTTTAATTTGTACAAATGATCTTCTACAGGTACACTAACTGTGATTACGTTAAGTTAACGGACAGTTAGAAACTCGGCTATATATTATAGGGAGAGCCATAACTTTATGCCATGCCACCGACACTAACCCCGTAAGTCCAAGCTATTGGCAATTCTTTGGATTCTGTGAGGACGCATAGGACGTGCATGCATTATGTTAAAGATCTACAAATTGGAATTTGGAACAACTTTTGTATAGAACTTTTGTATGGATAACATGTCAACCTAATGCAACTCTCACAAAAATTCTTTCCAATCACCTAAGGAATTTCTAGCTATCAACAACTGTAACTACCTACTATAGAAATTTTTTTTCAGGCTATGTGATGATCTTTATTTCAGAAATATCCTGTAAGAAAGTGGTTCCAAATTTAGCATGGGTTATGCTGTAAAAATCTCATAGAATTTGGCAAGTGGAACTCAAGTTATACCCAAATTGGTAAACCGCTGTTTGATGAAATTTCTGGGTTTACAGACGACAGAGATTGAATTTTTCAGCCACATTGGGATCGGTTTTTGTCCAGTGTCATAAAATAAAAGTTGTAGGTAACATAGTAAAGAAGCTTGGGGTAAAATTTCATGATTTTTGGATGAGAATCTTAAGAGTTATGGTCAGATTAGTGATACACAGTTACAGAAAATTTCAGATTGGACCACAGTAGGGAAATCCAAGTTTATGACCCTCTTAGATGCTGTTTGAGCAAAAGTTTTGAATAACTAAGTTGTGACCAAATACCTAAGGAACATTCTGGTAAAATTTGGGAAATTTGGGATTGCTACTTCTTGAGTCATGGCCATTTTACTATCTATCGAGGAATCTGTCATTCTTGGTCAAGTGGTGTTTCCTAGCTCACACCCTCGATTTTTGTTTTCTTCAGATGGCCGACCCTGTCTGCATCATGGTGAGTTCACTCTGATTGCATATACTGGGAGGGCTTTCCTTCCATCTTGTGGGGCGTCTTGAGCTCGGTGGGATACCCTACCCCTCCCCGCTATGTGGGATAGGAGTACGAGGAGCGCGGAGTGCCCCGTTGCCGCATGCACCTCACGCTTCTCCCCTACCCGATGCACCCCGAGTGGCCGACCTTGGAGGTTGAGACTCTTGGGTACCCCCTTGACGACACCTTGGAGACAACTGCTCTTTAGGGGCTCACTACCTTTTGTAGTCTGCACCCCGAGAAGGTTGCTATCGCTCCCGTGGGGTTGTTTCCGTCACCACAGGTAGACGACCCCATGTGGCTTGATAGGATGGACCACATGGATCTTCTGGGGTTTAGTTTCCCTCAGGAGATGATCTTCACTTCAGCACGGAGCATGAATGCACTATACCGTCTCCAGGCTCTCCAGGGCAAGGCAATAGCCCAATTATCCGATCTGGCACAGGCGAATCAGATCATGTTGAATGATAGGAACAACCAGATGGTTGACCTCTCAGTTGAGTTGGTTGACAAGGATGCAAGGATTTCCCAGTTGAAGGCTCAGGTGGGAGAGCCTCAGACAAAACTAAGTGACAGAGTGGCCGCTATTGATTTATTGGAGGATCAGATTCATGACCTCAACATGGAGTTGGAGGACACGAACGATCACACTGAGATGCACCATGAGTAGGAAGCAGCTATGCAGGCTCCTCCGACTGTCATGGAGGAGGATGAGGACCCCGAGGAGATGGAGGATGTCTCCGGTATGGGGAGCTCACTCCTTAGTGTAGCCTAAATTTTGGACCATGGATATAATAGGATAGCTTAGAGTTGAATATTATTTTGCGTAGGTGATGCTATGATTGTGACACTTGATGATGGGGGCATGTTCCCAAGAACTTGACATTGGATGTAATCGACATGTGGCTGCCGACTTTCTGCAGCAGAAGCATGCTTGAATTTTTAACCTGGTTTCCTTTCATTTCTGGACCGTTTGATGAATACCAAAGTTGCTGGAAATTGCATAACCTAAATGCTCACAAAATTTTGGTATCATTGGACTCACCTAACTCGAGCCATTATTAAAACATTACAGCTTGGCCTGCTAAAAAAACAGCTAGGACAGAGAGGCAAAGATGGAATTTTTCGGCCTATGTAACCCTTGAATTGGTCTTTGAGTTAAATACCAACGTTGTAGCATACTAAATTTCCTACTCACTGATTAAAGATGAGAATTTATGGACACTTGAGTCAGGAGATATGAATTTTCTCCTAAGTTACAGTTTTCTGCCCACATTATCTAGCTGCATCTTGAACTTTAAGATTCCGCACATATTTTACCTTGTTTCATCTTCTTGTGAGTAAGTTTGAAAATTATGTGACTAATGGAAAGGTTCACCCTTGCAAATGGTGCAAGGAACATGTCAAAACCCCGGTGGTTTTGGACCTAGTGGCAGCAGGCAATAGCAAGGACCACCACCACCACCCCAGCCTTCCATGGAGGCGATATTGGCTGCCCAAACCGAGTTACTGCGACATCTTGTCCAAGGACAGCAGCAACAGCAGCAGCACCAGGGTGGGAGAAACGCCAATCCACCCCAGGTCGCAAGCTACCAAGATTTCCTAGGCACTCAGCCCCCTTTGTTTCACAGATTAGAGGAGCCTTTGGATGCGGATGCTTGGGTTCGCACTATTGAGTCCAAGTTCTCTCTACTCACGGCAGTTTGTCCTGAAGAGAGCAAGGAGAAGTTTGCTGCACAACAACTTCGAGGCTCGGCATGTTTGTGGTGGGATCATTATCAGGCTATGCTCCCAGAAGATCATGTGGTTTCTTCGGAAGAATTCAAAACTCATTTCAAGGGCCATCATATTCCAGAAGGATTGTTGGAAAGGAAGCTAAATGAGTTTCTGGCACTGACTCAGGGCACACGTACTGTGCTCCAATATGCTCAAGCCTTTAATGACTTGTGTCAATACGCAGGTGTTGGCACTAAAAACTAGCTGATGATCTTCAGCGTCGGACACACGACCCGGGAGAATCTGCTTAACTCCTGTTCGGGTGATCGCCCTGGTACGGTTCGCGCGGCGTGCCAGTCAATCTGACTTATTGATTGACAAGGAAAGAAACGTATTAAATTCCAGGGGTTTCGATCGGCTAAATTTCCGATCTGTCTCGAAAAGCATATCAGCGAATCAGCCGATTTGCTATGAAGATGACCGGCTATAGAACAACCGATAATCACGCAGCGATTGTAAAGAAACTACTGGAGTAGGCTAAACAACGCTACAAATGCAACACTTGAAATAGATCTAATCGGCTGTATAATGATAAATAAGAATAACAATGATAAAGCCGACAGTTCAAATCCCAAGCTGGATAACTGGTGATAAAACTAGAACAATAGATAAGACCTATAGTTCTAGTAAATATCGATAACTGGTGAATAAATCTAAATGAAATGATAGCGATGCGTCCAAAGTTAAAACTTAGATATTACTCGATAAGCGGAACTTATAGAATTGGCTGGAGATCGTGCCGATGCAGTCCTGCCAACCCGTACGAACTCGTGAAAGAAAAAGAAGTATTGGCGAAGTCGCCGACTTAAAAGTAAAGTACGATGAAAAAGTAGATTGTTTGTATTGATTGATGTGTTTTTTTACAAATCTCTAAAGATGGCTATTTATAGCCTGTTACAACTAATTTCCTAACTGACTAGGATCTATCTCTAATTTTAAACAAAAACGAATATTTACAAACACAACTCGTACCAGAGTTGGTCATCATACTCCCATGGGCCAACCTTTCTCTATCTTCTTTTTCTAGCCCACCTTAAGCCCATATTGACCCAATCGCTCCAGCCTTCCAATCGCCCAATCGTAACCTTTTAAACTGCCGCATGACCAATCTTTTCCTCTCTTGACTCCGATCCAAAACGTGTCAAAATCTGGCGTCAACACACGCCCCCCAGTTTCGGAGTAAAACATAACTTTTACTTCGAAATTCTTTCTTTAACTCACCCTCTAAAACAAATGCGGCAAAAACCCCCTTCTGTTTCGCGGTCTTCTACCTGATAATTGCAATCTTTTCGAACTGGGCGCCTGAGACAACTGCTCCCCCGAAATTCGTGTAGACGGCACGGTAAAAATCCCATCTTTACCTCTTCTCTCGGACCGTCTTTAAATACTGGCGTTCTCTGCCGCTTCTTCTCCACGAGCTCAATAACTTTCTCTTCGGCGAATCACTTTCCATCTTCTCCCAGCGCCCTTTTGGCTTCCAATCGCATTCTCCGGCGATCCCCCTTTCGTCCGCATCCTGCTTCATTTCCCCTCAATGGTGGCACCATCGGCAATCCACCAGCAACCCCGCCGGCAGCTCCATCAGCGACGATAGTTCCATTGGTGACCCATCAGCCATGATGAGTTTCATTCCACAGGTAAACATCCGAAGCCTTTCTTCTTTACTTTTTACCACCCATGCACCCTTTAGATCTATTTTTAGTTTTTCCTTTTTATCTTTCTTAGGCGGTCAGATAGCAAATCACAATCTGCCTTTCCGACGCACCTGGCCTTATCTGCCTAGGCCCTATGGGGAACCCAGACCTAACTGATCTGATCAATTTAGAAACCCATAGGATCCCCTTCAAGCAATCACCTATGGATTTGAGCCAGTGGTCAGGCACTTTTAGATCTTGGCCGAATGAAACCCCCGGTTGGAAAGAGTGGTATCAAAGAATGGCCAACTCCAAGAGAGTTCAATGGGATGAACTAAAAATCGGCCAGTGCATCAATCTACCTTTGTCCCAGATGGAGAAGAATGAACCCTTGGTAATAGCAGCTTCTTACTTCTGGTCTAACGCACTCAATGCGTTTCTCTTTGGGCACGGACCCATGACCCCAACTCTAGCCGATGTTCTGATGCTGACCGGCCTCGATATTTCCTCCCCCGATACACCCTTCAATTATCTGATCAAGCTGACCCATCGGCTAGAAACGAAAGGAATCGGCGAGTGGATGGGGTATATCAATAAAAACATGAGGACCGGGACGGATTTAGAGAGAGAATACGCGACCTTCTTGATGATGTGGCTGGAGAAGCACCTTTTCTGTGGCAGAGCAGTCGACCCTTCTTCCAACACACAAGCTCTGGCCGAAGCCCTATCAAGAGGAGCCACCATCCCTCTCGGGAAGCATCTGCTAGGATCGGCCTACCACATGATGCACAAGATTGGTGTCAAACTGTCAAAGGGAGAGCCGATTGGTAATCATGGTGGTCCCTGGTGGTTCATCACCCTCTGGCTCAACTTGTACATGAGCAAGTTCTTCCAGCAGCAGATAGAGACCAAGACATTCCCCAACATTGAGTCAGAGGAAAACCCCACAGTACGACGACGGTGCACCTCTTTCGGCGAAGCGGCATCAGCTTTCCCTGGTTGCCAGTTCACCACCACCCAGATAGCCGAGTATTTCAGATGCTTCTACAATGGCTTTAGTGAAGAAACCACAAGTTGGTACCCATACCAGAGGACAGAGCCACTTTTTGAGCTTCCCTTCTGCTATGACTCGATGTCCAACTCCTTTGACAATGATCTCACGGACGCCTTGATCAAACCAGGGATCTTACCAGTGAACTTCTTCTCTGGGAAAGACTCCCCAACTTACGAATTCTATAATCCATCAGTTGCAGCATGGCAGTTCAGCCTTAGTCAGCTGCCGATTCAGGTTTATTTTGCCGGCCGCGCAAAATTCTGAGATGATCTCACTAAGGGCCTTGACTACAATCGGCTGTGCAATTTAGTGCCTAATTCCAGTACCATTGATCTGAACAATTGGGTAGTAGCTCCTTTTGCTGTCTAACAATTCAAATTATGGTGGGCAGAATGGAAGCAGCATCTCTTTTGTGTCTCCCTTGCAACATATTGTAATGATCTGGACCTTGACAACATCGACCCAAATGCAGCGGTACTGCTCTCTTCTCAGCCAATTTCAATGTGATTTCCTTTTATGCTACAAATTTGCCGCTAACTCTTATTTCCTTTTACAGTACGAAAGTCGACTTCCTCCGATGCGGAGCCGAAGTGGTAGGCCGATAGAAAATCGCTATCCATATACATCATTCCCACTCATGGGCTATCATGCTCCAACCATCAAAGACATCACCACCGGCCGATCGAAACAGGCGTCGAAGAAAACCTCTTCAAAGAAGACGAGTCGCCGAGTGCGCGCCTGTATAGAATCGGCCGATCAGTCGGCGGCGGCATCGGCTGAATCTTTAGCTGTGCCGATTCTAGTGATTGTCGAAGAAGTCAAACCCCAGGCCGCTTCAGAGGCTAGAGCAGCTGCTGCCTCATTGTTGGTAGAAGCTGTTCAGGTAACCTCGTATACCCCACATTCTTCTAAGTATTCTGTCGGTATTAACTTCTTCTTTCTGTTAGGCTGTGCAAATCGCTCCAGTGCAATCCCCGCAGCGATCGGCCACAATCCAGGCAGAAACCAGGATGCCAGTGATTCCTCCCACTGAGGTAGAGAGTGTTTGTTTAACTCAATTTTCTTAATACTTAATAGAAAGCTAATCGATTTTGATCCAGGCTACCCTGTGCACATCGATTGTACCCTTCCAACAACCATCGGCCAGGCGACTCACAGAAGTAAAGCAGCCATTATATATCATCAGACTTAACCATTTGCCTTATTCTTATAAAATCCGCTTCCTGTAGCTTTCCAGGAGGCTGGCCCGAGCACAGCGCCAATAATCGTCGAATCCTCCTCCTCCGATGAACTAGCCGCGCCAATTCCCGAAATGAGGGATGCACTCCCGCCGGCGCAAGCAGAAGAAATCTACTTTAAAGAGGTAAGAAACTTGACAACCAAATCGGTTGATTTCCTATTACTGTCGGCTAATCCGTATCTTAATTACCCATTCTTTTTCAGGAGCAGGAAACGCCCAACAACAGCCTCTTCTCCTTTACGGTTGCACTTTCTGATGACGAAGAAGTCACCTCTCGCCAAGTTGCATTGAGCTCAATACCTGATGACGTTTGTGCCAAGCTTGCGAGCATACGGACCCTCCTCTAAGATGACATCGGCCGACTAGTGGAAGACGCCTCGCCGATTCGGCAGCTTCTTAGTGAAATCAGAGGCTGAGTTCCAGAAGAGGCAGAAGAGGCTCTGGCACCCGCCGCATACATCGAGTCAATGCGGATTCCAGTGTTCAGGGCCTTGCGCCATATGGACGATTGTGCCAAACTAGCGAAAGCCCGCGAGGAGGAAGATTCCTACAAACATCGAGCTCAAGAGGTGCATCAACGAATCAGCTTCCTTGAAAGCTCTCGCCCAGATATCGTTGGTGCCATAGACCGCCTCAAATGGCGAAGAGCAGAGCTTGCTAAGGAGATGGAGCAAGTGACCAAGGCCATAGCCACTAAAGAGAAGAAACCTCAAGACCTCCCATCTGTCATTGCTGATTTGAAGCAGGAGTAGCAGAACTTGGCCCATGAAGCAATCTGACTCCATCATCACATGCCAGAAGTCCTTGGATCGATTGATGACGACCAGAGGACTTTAGACTCGGCCGATCAGGTTAGGCAGCGAGCGATTGCGGCTATTAATGCCCTCCTTGGGTGAATTGTAAAAGCACTGAATGCTCTGTAAAAACATTTAATGTCCTCTTGCCGTTGACGTGCGGATTCAAACTTGAACCATCCTCTGTGGCAGCCTTTTCATTTAATGACCCTTTATTTCGATGGGACGCGTCTTACCAACCCTTCATCCTTTTCCTTCTATAAGTATGAAGCCCCGTATCGATTCTAAAGGCATTCACATCGCCCGTCCTCTTTTCCTCTAGTAGTTTGATCTCCATACCCTCAAACTAGATGCCGAGATGTCTTCTTCCTCTTTTTCTTTCTCCGTCAATCAGGTACGAAACACCAGTGAATGCTGTCATGCGCTACTTCCCGAACCTCCGTGTCTAGGTCCTGCCTACAGATTGATTTGAATAGAACACTATAGATTTTGACAACCATTTCCATTAGATGGACAAATAGAATGTGCTTGGCCGCAGCATCGTAGCTAGGAGCAGGTGCAGCACCGTAGCTAGGTTCCAAGAAGACAGCTTTTTGCGGTTTCTGGTACAAAGCCTGCCATTGTTTTCCCTCCTCCGGTTTCTGCACAGTGGGAATCCGGTAAAATAACAAACCTAGGTTTCCCGCTTCCGATTACTAAAGTGCTAAACCAACCTGGATTTAGCCCTCCTCTCTACTATCTACTGGCTATTCTAGCACCCAGCTGTGCCATGTGTTTATTCTATTTTGCAGGTATTCCTTTGAATAACTCATCTTTTTAGGATTTTTCTTGGGAAGTTTCGGGAAGAAATTGGAATGGAATAATATCGATTCATACAGAGGAAAAAGCTTCCTTCGTTCCTCCGTCTGACCTTTCAATCAATCTGACGATGAGTGGTTGCTTGCTGCTTTTCAGCCGAGACGCCTTAGTCCTGACCTGGAATGAGCGATCGAGGTCATGCATTCCGACGAACCGCTGACGCAGGCGGACAGAGATCTGATCAGGACTCATTACGAAGAACTCAAAGATCATATCCCCGCTGATGTTCAAAAGATCCTGGACCATATAGACACCAACTGCTCTAGGCGGCCGCCAACTGAAAGGAGTCATCCTCTTCCTCGTCAGGTCACCCTTGAGGATGCCGTGGCGGGGACATCCCAACCACCTCTTGATAGGAGCCACCCACTGCCTCGTCAAGTTGAGGTCGAAGCTGCCATGGAGGATTTGGAGGAAAAGAGCACCCGCCTCTTGATAGAATTGGGTTGGGTCGAGAGGGAGATTAAGAAAAAGCATGGTCAATAAATATGTTGGTACTTTTGTTCTAAGGGCAAGTTGAACCATGTCAGCCATGTACCCTGTTGCTTGAACCGAATAATAAATCGGCCAGACTAATTGAATGTTTCGTCCTTAAGGCGATGCTATCTTTGCATCGGCTATATAAACACGAGCCAATAGGAGTTGGCCACGTTGTCTTGATGCACCCTATTGTCAGCTATGCATCCACCCATATACTAGGATAGTATCTCTTTAGATATCTTCCGTTCAAGGCTCTTGTGAATTCTTCTCCTTCAATAGCATCCAGTGTATATGCGTTTCCTGGAGCGCATTGGCCGATTTTATACGGCCCTTCCCAAGTGGGCGGCCATTTACCGAATTTGGGATCCTTAGACCCTATCGGCAGCTCCAACTTCCATACCAAATCTCCTTGGGAGAATTGTTTGACCTTGACCTTCTTGTCGTACCACCTGACCACCCTTTTCTTGTTTTCTTCAATGCTGATCAGGGCCCTTAATCGCTGACCTACCAAATCGTCGAGCTCTCCCTTCATGAGGAGGGAATAGTCATCGGCCGTCAACTGATCTTGAAGCGATGTGCGCCTTGACCCCGTCCTTAATTCCCAAGGCAATACTGCCTCGTGACCATATACCAACTGATAAGGAGATATTTTAGTGGCCCCGTGGCAGGCCATTTGTAAGCCCATAAAGATTCAGTTATAGACAGGTGCCACTTCTTGAGTTGTTCTTCTATGTTCCTCTTGATCAACTTGATTATCCCCTTATTGGACGATTCGGCCTAACCGTTGGCTTGAGCATAATACGGAGAAGAATTCAACAGTTTAATTCCCATATCGGCGGTGAACTCTTCGAACTCCCCTGAAGTGAACATCGTCCCTTGATCAATTGTTATGGTTTGAGGGATACCGTACCGATAAACAATATGATCTCTTATGAAATCGACCATAGCGGCCGATGTCACGGCCTTCAACGGAACTGCCTTCACCCACTTGGTAAAATAATCAGTGGCTACTAATATGAACTTGTGTCCCTTGCTTAATGGAGGGTAAATCTGTCCGATGAGGTCTATTCCCCAACCTCTAAACGGCCATCGTTTGATTATTGGATTCATAGCCGAGGTTGGTGCACGCTGCACGTTTCCAAACTTCTGACAATCTTAACAACCTATATAATATTTAAAGCAATCTTCGAGTATCGTCGGCCAATAATACCCGTTGTTTCTAATCATCCACTTCATTTTGTGAGCCGATTGGTGAGCTCCGTACACACCCTCGTGAATTTCTCCCATCAGGACCTTTGCTTTTTCCGTTCCGAGGCATTTGAGCAGAACTCCATCAATCGTCCAGTAAAACAAATCGCCTTCGAGCAACACATATTTCGTGGCTTGGAAACGCACTCACTGATCCACTTTCTTGGACGGATCTCTCAAGTAATTGGCGATATCTTTTCGCCAATCGTCGGCCGCAAGTTCTAGAGTCATGGCACCTTGAATCGGCCGATACCCAGACGCGTGTTGGGCAAGCCTATTGGCCTCTTCATTGTAATTTATGGGAATATGCACAATAACCGCGGACTTGAATTCTATCAAAAGTTGGAGGCAATCTTCGTAGTAAATCCTCAAGACATCATCTTTGCATTCAGATCTCCCCATTAATTGATCCACAATGAGCATGGAATCTCCAAAAATTTTCACAGCATCGGCTTTGATTTCTCTCAACAATTGAATGCCCTTTAGAATGGCTGGGTATTCTGCCTGATTATTGGTCGCGGATGCTTCTATTGCCAGAGAGAAATCATATCCTGCCCCCCGAGGCGATATGAGGAGGATGCCGATTTCTGATCCGGCCCCACATGAAGAATCGTCGAAGTATAGAGTCCATGGGACCGGTTCAACGACAGCGATTTCCGGTTTGCAATGCTGAGCCACGAAATCGGCCATTACTTTCCCTTTGACAGCTTTGGCCGATTTGTACCTTAGGTCAAATTCTGATAGAGCTAGGATCCACTTACCAATCCTCCCATTCAAAATTGGTAATGACAGCATGTACTTTACTACATCATCCTTGCATACGACTATGCATTCTGCCGATAACAGATAGTGCCTGAGCTTGGTGCATGAGAAATACAGACACAGGCACAGCCGTTCTACTGGGGAATATTTTGTTTCGGCGTCCAGGAGTCTTCTGCTAACATAATATATCACCCGTTCTTTCCCTTCGAACTCCTATACCAGCGATGATCCGATAGCCCGTTCATCAGCCGATAAGTATAGTCTGAACGGCTTGTCAGCCTGTGGCGGGACTAACACAGGTGGCGAAATCAGATATTGCTTGATGTCTTCTAATGCTTTTCGCTGTTCTTCTCCCCACACGAATTCCTGGTCAGATTTCAACTTCAACAAAGGAGTGAAAGCTCAAATATGCCCGAACAAGTTGGTTATGAATCTTCTGATAAAGTTGACCTTGCTGATTAGGAACTGCAACTCAGTTTTATTCTGCGGGGCCACAACCTTGTTGATGGCAGCTATGATCTTCCGGTTGACTTCTATGCCGCGCTCATGGACCATGAATCCTAGAAATTATCCGGCCGACACACCGAATGCACATTTGTTCGGGTTCATTTTCAACCCATGCTTTCTTGTGCACTCCAACACTTCTCGCAGATCGGCCAGTTGTTCCTGATGTCCTTTTGATTTGACCACGACATCATCGATGTAGATTTCGACCAGTACACCAATAAGCTTGTGAAAAATATATTTCATAGCCCGTTGATATGTAGCGCCGGTGTTCTTTAATCCAAAGGTCATTACTACCCACTCGAATAAACCGAGATGGCCCGGACACCTGAAAGCTGTTTTCGAAATATCTTCTTCGGCCATTAATATTTGATTGTACCCAGCATTACCATCCATGAAACTAATGACTTTATGTCCTGCGGCGGCATCTATCAAAACATCAACTGTTGGCATTGGATACCCATCCATAGGCGTAGCTTGATTAAGGTTCCTGAAGTCAATGCACACACACAGCTTTCTGTTTTCTTGTATACGGGTACGGTATTAGAAATCCACTCGGCATAATGGCACTGCCGAATAAATCCTGCTTCAATCAATCTTGTAATTTCAGCCTTTATATCAGGTAGAATTTTAGGGTTGCACCGTCGTGCGGGCTGCTGATACAGCCGATATCCTGGTTTTATATGCAATCGGTGTTCGACAATGGACCGGTCTAGACCAGGCATCTCGTGGTTTTCCCAAGCAAAACAATCTATAAATTCTTTCAATAAATTTGTCAATTTACATTTGTACTCGGGATCCAAGCTAGCACTAATATACGTTGGTCTCGGCTTGCTACCATCTCCTAAGTCCACCATCTCCAATGAATCGGCTGACTTAAATCCGTGCCCAAGCTTCCCATCTCCCCGAACGAACTGATCCATCTAATCTGAATCTTCAGAGCCGACTGCTCAGATCGTCTGTAGGCCAAAATCGGACACTTTTAGAAAATCGGTGTCCCAGCTCCAGTGTTGCGCATCGGCCGCAGCAACACTGTAGGCGGAATCGGCGGTGACTATCTCGATGTTGTCGCCGACCCACTGTACGAGACATTGGTGCATTGTAGACGGGACACAGCAATTCGCGTGTATCCAATCGCGATCGAGCAACATGTTGTAGGATCCCTTGCCATTAATAATAAATAAAGTAGTGGGAAGGGTCTTACTGCCGATGGTGAGGTTGACGCATAGTTGACTGCAGCGCCTCCATCTACCAGTAACCTGGTGACAGGTCGCCCGTTGACGTGTCCTTTGAGGAATAGGGCTTTGAGATGTTGCCATTTTTCATCCTCGGGTTTCTCAAAAGTGGCTGTCATTGGCTCCAAAGCCAATTGCGCCATTTGCTCCTCTATTCTTGCTGCATCGTCCCGATCGGCGGGAGCTATGAACTCCATCGGGAAGATGAACACCATGCTGACATCTGCTGCCGATTCCTGATTGTCATCTTCCTCATTCGCTCTTCTTTTGGGGCGCCAGACCCGAGACCTGTCGTCTTTCTTATCCGCCGTCTACCTCTGTTCTTCTTCTTGTTGTTCCCATTGGTGCAGGCGCTGGATTCTTCATTTTTGGGATTTGGTCAAGCCATAAGGGCACCACCTAGGGTTCACCGGTTTGACCGGCAGTTTTGCACGTTCCCAGTCTGGTTCCTGTCCTAGGGGGTTTTCGTCTGACACCCTGGGGTCGGCCATCTCTTCTAGCCGAACATGTGCGCTGGCTCTGCCCCCCAGCCGCTTGTGCTGGTCAATCTTGCCCCCCTGCCGATCGTACTGTTTAGCTCTGCCCCTTGGTCGATCGTATCGGTCAATTCTGCCCCCAGCCGATCACGCACTAAAAGGTGCCGATCCTCTTCTTCACGCCAGTTTCTGCTGATTGGCTCTGATCCTCTGTCTCTAGAGCGCGACCTCTTGAACGGGCGATTGTCGCGATATGGACCGCTGCACTCGGGGCAATTATCGACTGATGGCAACCTAAGGTTATTTTCCCAGCAGTGGATGAAGAAAGGGCACCGCCAGTGCTCTTCGTGTCGGCGCATCATCTCCTCACGGTGTCTCGAGCTCTCCTGTTGCCGCTGATATTTGTTGAGTAAGAATTGGGAAGTGATAGGCCTGCATGATCTTTCTGATCCCTCGCCTTCGTCATCGACCCGTCCTTTCCCTTTGACATCCTCAACCGTAGCCTGATTTCTAGGGTCCACGGTGCCACTTCTCTTAGCTGATTCCGATGTTAGCACCTTGGTTTGAAGAGCATCTCTTCCCGTATCAACCATGTTAGTAGGGAAAGGATGCTGATCAATCTTCATTGACTTTATTGGCTTCGTCGGGACTTCAAATTTGTGTCTGCTTTGTTCGATGGCTGACTGTATCTGCTGACGGAAGACCTTGCACTCGTTTGTGTCGTGATACGTGGAATTGTGCCACTTGCAATACTTCATCTTTTTGAGCTGCTCGGCCGATGGGATTGTATGATAAGGTGAGAGTTTGATCTGCCCCTCCTGGAGAAGTAAGTCAAAAATTTTGTCGACCTTTGACATGTCAAAACCGAACGCTTCTGGTTCCTTCTTCCTGAACGGGCATGATATTGGCTTCTTCCCTTTTACCCATTCTGCTAGGCCGATTTCCGCTTCCTCTTCAGATTCAGATCCCTCCAAATACACCACCTTTTTCTAAAAATTCCTCCGCTGACCAAAAGGGCGTACCTCTTGACTGGCCAATCAGTGGACGATTTGACTTAAACTTTCAAACTCCTGTGAGGCGTACTTCTCTTTGATATGTGGCAGGAGATCTTGGAAGGCGATATCGGCCAGGTGAGCGTTAGTCAGGACCAAGGAGTAGCATTTGTTTCTGACCTCTTCGAACCTCTGCACGTAATTGGTTACTGGCTTGTCTCTCCTCTGCTTGAGGCTGGTCAAATCTGAGAGCTTCATCTTGTGGACTCTCGCGTAGAAGTATTTGTGGAATTGTTTTTCCAGATTGGCCCAAGTAACAATGTAATTAGGTGGTAGCGTGGTGAACCAATGGAAAGCCAATCTGGACAACGACAATGAGAACAAACGCACCCACAGAGCATCTTGTGTGGCAGCCTCTCCGCACTGGATGATGAATCTGTTTACGTGCTCCACAGTTGAGGTGTCATCCAGCCCCGAAAACTTGGTGAAGTTAGGCACTTTGTACCGATGGGGAAACGGCAACAGATCGTAAGCAAGTGGGTATGGCATCTTGTACGTGTAGGTTTGTACCTTCAGTTTCAATCCGAATTGATCTTGAATCGCCTCTGCTATCCTTGCTGTCCAATCAACTTGCTGCTGATGAACGACTGGTTGAGGGATCGGCACATGCTCATGGATTGGCGGCGGGATGACCGGGTGATGGATCAAAGCGTATGGTGGATTTTGCGACAGCGTGGTCGGCTGAGCACTTGACAGTTGGTGGCGTAGTGAATCTGCCATCCCATCGTACAGCATCATCGGCACCACGCTTCTGAGTGTTTCTGCAGTATCTGCCCCCCTACCGATTTCTGATGAGGCCGGTTGATATTGTGGGACCGTCGATCGGATGGCCGATTGGAATGGTACTTGGATTGGAGGGCTTCCATAACTGGTTGATTGGTCCAAACCAGCCGCCGTTGCTGGTGCCTCCCAAGGTGCTGAGTTTGAGGGCAGTGATTGCACGGAGGAAATCTGGGCAGGATGAGGCGGCGCTTGTGATTGAAAGCATGGCGCATCGTTGTATCCTGGAGGCATTGAAGTGTTGTATCCTCCATGTTGTGTCAGTATCGGCTAAGGAGCCGAGTGAGATGTGCCTGGTAAGCTTCTGACTGGAGCCACAATAGGCGGGGCGTATGCTGGCCCCTGATATCCCTGAGCTACTCCACTGACCAGGGAACTGATGATGGCATTGTATACCGTGTTGGTCATCACTGAGGATTGGTCGATGAAAGCCTGATAAATGGATTGTTGAATCATATCGGACATCTTGCCCGAATTCTCAGCGATGGTGATCTGGCGGGGAGTTGGAAGAGGAGCTTTCTTGACGGTTTCCCCGCTTTTGGTATGACTGAAAGATTGCAAGCATGTCTTCCTGTATTCTTCTAGGTATCTTGCCAATTCTTACTTCTGGTCGTCCTTGAGATCTGCTTCTATCACCTCGATGACGTTGTCCTCGGAGATCTCGACAGCTTTCGACATGTTGGAAGTTGAAGTGGTCCCACCGGGCGTGCCAAAAGTGTGTTGGCGCTAAAAACCAGCTGATGATCTTCAGCGTCGGACACACGACCCGGAAGAATCTACTTAACTCCTGTTCGGGTGACCGTCCTGGTACGGTTCGCGCGACGTGCTAGTCAATCTAACCTATTGATTGACAAGGAAAGAAACGTATTAAGTTCCAGGGGTTTCGATTGGCTAAATTTCTGATCTATCTCGAAAAGTGTATCAGCGAATCAGCCGATTTGCTATGAAGATGACCGGCTATAGAACAGCCGATAATCACGCAGCGATTGTAAAGAAACTACTAGAGTAGGCTAAACAACGCTACAAATGCAACACTTGAAATAGATCTAATTGGCTGTATAATGATAAATAAGAATAACAATGATAAAGCCAAAAGTTCAAATCCCAAGCTGGATAACTGGTGATAAAACTAGAACAATAGATAAGACCTATAATTCTAGTAAATATCGATAACTGGTGAATAAATCTAAATGAAACGATATCGATGTGCCCGAAGTTAAAGCTTAGATATTACTCGATAAGCGGAACTTACAGAATCGGCCAGAGATCGTGTCGATGTAGCCCTGCCAACCCGTACAAACTCGTGAAAGAAAAAGAAGTATTGGCGAAGTCGCCGACTTAAAAGTAAAGTACGATGAAAAATTAGATTGTTTGTATTGATTGATGTGTTTTTTTACAAATCTCTAAAGATGGCTATTTATAGCCTGTTACAACTGATTTCCTAACCGACTAGGATCTATCTCTAATTTTAAACGAAAATGAATATTTACAAACACAACTCGTACCGGAGTTGGTCATTATACTCCCACAGGCCAACCTTTCTCTATCTTCTTTTTTTGGCCCACCTTAAGCTCATATTGGCCCAATCGCTCTAGCCTTCCAATCGGCCGATCCCTACCAACTCCGTCTACCAATCGCTCGAAACACTGTAGCACCAATTGGCCGATTCCCAACTGTAGCGCCAATCGGCCGATTCCCAATCGTAACCTTTTAAACTGCCGCATCGGCCAATCCTTTCCTCTCTTGACGCCCATCCAAAACGTGTCAAAATCTGGCGTCAACAGCGGGCTATCATGCTGACACAGATGAGAATAAGAGGGACCGTTTCCGTCAAGGTCTCAACTCCAAGCTCAGGGAAGGACTGAATCCCATCAAAGTAAACAGTTATAATGAGCTAGTGAACTTAACGATCTCGCAGGAGGATTGTATCTTGACTCATCGTGTAGATAAAAAGAGGAAGGCTCCAATGGCCTTAGCTATTTCCCCAAACCAGAAATTTTGGATAGTCCAGAACACTCCACCCAGAGTTCCTTAGAGAACCCAACAGCCTGGACGTTGGGTCATCAGGCCACCTCAGCAGCAGGAAGCTCCACGTTTCCCTAACTTCTAGCAGAAAGGCCCAACGCCCAATGCTCCATAGCCAGCTCACACTGGCAATGGGAATCGCTGCTTCATCTATCGGAGTCCCAATCACTTTGCTAAAGAGTGTCTGCAGAACAGGCCCTAGAACCAGGGACAAGGCTTAAATCAGAACAAGGGAAAGAAGCAGAAAGTACAAGTCAAGCAAGGGAGGCTTAACTTCACAACTCTTGCCGATCTTCCTGAGGGTGCACCAGTAATGACGGGTATTTTCTCTATCCATAACCAACCTGCGATTATATTATTCGATTCTGGTGCATCACATAGTTTTATTGGAACAAAATTCAGTGATAAATATGGATTGGATTTCTGTCATACAAAAGGGTCATTTATGATTTCAACACCCGGTGGTAAAATTGCTTCCAACCAAATAACACGTCGTGTGCCACTCAAGTTAGGTAGTAAAATTTTCAAAACCGACCTTATTATTTTGGGACTTGAAGGCATAAATATTATTTTAGGAACAAATTGGATGACTCAGCACAAAGTCACATTAGACATTGCAGCACGGGCTGTTGAGATAAATTCACCTGCACATGGATCTTCCACACTTTACTTGCCACCCCGAGAGTGCATTAATTGGTGCGTTTATCTGGCAATAGGGTCCCAACTAGAGGAAATTCTTGTGGTATGTGAGTATGCCGATGTTTTTCCGGATGACTTGCCAGGAATGCCACTGGATAGGGACATTGAGTTTGCCATTGAACTACAACCAGGCACTGCACCTATCTCGAAAAGACCCTATCGAATGCCGCCTGTGGAGTTGGCAGAATTAAAAACCCAACTTCAAGAGCTACTAGACAAGGGTTTTATTCGCCCAAGCACATCACCTTGGGGCTGCCCAGCTCCCTTTGTAAAGAAAAAGGATGATAGTTAGAGGATGTGTGTAGATTACCGACCTCTCAATGGGGTGACTATCAAAAATAAATATCCACTACCCCATATTGATGTCCTCTTTGACCAACTAGCCAGAGCCAGAGTGTTCTCCAAAATTGATCTCCGCTCTGGATATCATCAAATTAAGATCCGGCCAAGTGACATTCCTAAGACCGCCTTCTCTACTCGATATGGATTATGTGAGTACTTAGTCATATCTTTCAAGATCTTGAATGCTCCTGCCTACTTCACGTATCTCATGAATTCAGTGTTTATACTCGAGCTTGACAAGTTCGTTGTGGTCTTTATTAATGACATCCTCATATATTCCAAAAATGAGGAAGAGCATGCCCAACATCTCCGTATTGTTCTTCAACGTCTTAGAGATCATCAACTTTATGCCAAATTCTCTAAATGTGAATTTTAGTTGGATAGTGTGAAATTCTTGGGACTCACCATCTTTAGTGAAGGCATAGCCGTTGATCCAGACAAAGTAAAAGAAGTGATGGATTGGAAGCCACCCACTTCCGTTCATCAAATCAGAAGTTTCCTTGGCCTAGCGGGCTATTATCGTCGTTTCATTCCGAACTTCTCAAAAATTGCTAAGCCAATGACAGAGTTTTTAAAGAAGGAGGTCAAGTTTGTATGGAGCTAAAAGTGTGAATAAGCTTTCCACACTCTGCAAAAACATCTGACCTCAGCACCAGTCTTAGCTCAACCCGATACCACCAAGCCCCTTGATGTTTACTGTGACACCTCTAGCGCTGGTCTTGATTGTGTTCTTATGCAAAATAATCAAGTCATTGCTTATGCTTCACGTGCACTTCGGCCTCACGAGCAGAACTACCCAACCCATGACCTCAAGCTAGCGGCCGTCATACATGCTCCAAAGATCTGGAGGCATTATCTAATGGGTTCTCATTGCCATATCTACACCAATCACAAAAGTCTCAAGTATATCTTTACCCAGGCCGATCTGAATATGCGTCAAAGGAGGTGGTTGGAGTAATCACGAATTATGATCTCGAGATGCACTATCACCCCGGGAAGGCCAAGTGGTTGTGGACGCATTAAGCTGCAAGGCTCATTGCAATTGCCTTTCCGCAGAAACCTTTATAGAAACCTTGTGTCATGAGATGAGGAAGTTTAATTTGGAAATTATTCCTCAAGGCATAATGAATCACATCTCTATCGAACCTACCCTGCACGATCAAATCGTTATGGCACAGTTAGAGGATGAAGATATAAAAATTATAAAGCAAAGGTTCTCTCAAGGGGACGAGAGATATAAGTGTTTCCGCCAAGACTGGAAGGGAGTTGTATGGTTTTAGGACCGCTTGGTTGTTCTAGAAAATCACGATCTCCAAAAGCAAATCCTGGATGAGACACATCTCTCCAAGTTCTCTATTCACCCGGGTAGCATCAAAATGTACCAAGATCTCAAATAGAATTTTCGGTGGACTGGGATGAAACTAGAGATTGCTAAATATGTGTCGGAATGCGACACTTGTCAAAGGGTAAAAGTAAGCCACTTAAGAGTAGCCGGTACTATTCAACCATTGCCTATACCATCCTGGAAATGGGAGGATATAAGAATGGATTTCATTGTTGGTCTGCCCAACACCTCTCAGAAGCATGATTCCATATGGGTTATAGTCGATAGGCTTACTAAAATGACACATTTTATTCCAGTTCAAACAACCTGCACAACCAAGAGATATGCTGAGATATATCTTGATCGTATTGTTTGCCTACATGGAGTGCCCAAAACGATCATCTCAGATTGAGGTACTCAGTTTGTGGCACGCTTCTGGGAACAGTTGCAAGCTTCTCTTGGCACTAAGCTAATTCGCAGCTTGACCTATCACCCTCAAACAGATGGACAAACTGAAAGGTCCAATCAAATCCTTGAAGATATGCTTCGAGCTTGCGTCATTCATTATGACAAAAAACTGGGAGAAATGCTTACCTCTAGCCGATTTTTCTTATAACAACAGCTACCAAGCTAGTCTAAAAATGGCACCGTTTGAGACCTTATATGGTTGTAGGTGTCAAACTCCGTTGAGTTGGTCCCAAGCCGGAGAGCGAAAAATATTCGGGCCAGAATTGGTACTTGAGGCGGAAGAAAAGGTAAGGGTAATACAAGCACACCTTCAAGCCACCCAATCTAGGCAAAAGAGCTATTTTGACAAAAGGAGGAAACCCTTGCAATTCGAAGTTGGTGACCATGTATACCTTCGGGTTTCACCAACCAAAGGTGTGCAAAGGTTCGAAGTAAAGGGAAAACTAGCTCCTCGATACATTGGTCCCTATGAAATCACTAAAATTTGCGGACCCATGGCCTATCGAGTGAAGCTTCCACCTAGACTCTTAGCGATCCATGATGTCTTCCATGTCTCTCAACATAAGAAATGTGTTCGAGTTCCAACCGAGGTTATCGAACAAGAGGAAATATGGGTAGAACTGGATCTTTCTTATGTTGAGTTTCCCCTCAAGATTCTTGATTGCAAGGAAAGGACTAGGCGACAAGTGGTAAGAATGTTTAAAATTCAATGGAGCCATCATACCAAACATGAGGCAATGTGGGAAATCGAAGAATTTCTCAACAAAATTTTCCGCGGTTTCCTATTTGGACAGAAAGGAACACGCACATCCACACTATTTTTTAATCACCTGAATCTCGGGACGGGATTCTTTTTAAGGGGGTAGGCTGTGACATCCCTAGTAATTAAGAGCAAGATCAAGAGAAATTAAGAAAGAGATTAGAGACAAATAAAAAATTTCTAAAGATTAAAGGTCAATCAAATGTTGCTAATTTTGAAACACCCCTTAATGGTGCTCAATTGGGTAGAAAATAAAAATAGATTTTATATAAGAACTCAAATTTTGGCTAGTATAAAAGTGGTAGATCTCTCCAAATTGAACAACTTTTATAGTTAGCACTTTTTCTGATTTTGAGTGGAATGTGTTCCAAAACTAGGTTGAAGTTCCACCACAAATTGAAATTCAATTCAAAACCAGTTGACCGGCGTTCTACCAAATTTCCCTCAATTTTATCTCCAATTCTATCAAGTTTTTCACCTGTTGGCCTTTATAGAAGTTGGAGCCTATGTTTTGGGCTCAAACTTTTACATTTGGAGTTTTGACCGTGAAGTTTAAAGTTTGGGAGAAAATCTACATAGAAGATTAGCCCCTCGCGCGCCACACGGGAACGCTATGTGCGCTGGGCGCGGTCACCGTGCCGCGGCGAGCTCGCCGGCGCCACGCAGTGCCACAGGCCTGCCACCGCCGCGCCGCCCAACCGTCAGCCGCACAGCGACACCACAGGGCGCAGCTCACCCAACCCGCGCACACGCTAATCCTCCCCCCGCATGCCATATCCCGACCGACCAACCGCTGTTCACGCGCCACCGCATGGCCGCCGACCACTCATGTATGCCCTCCACTACCCAGCCACCGCCCCGCTGCCCAATGTGTGGAGAGCCTGCGCTGGACATCTGTAGGGATACGAGGTAGGCTACACTAGTGCAATTCAAAAATTCTACCGCGTATAACCAGGAAGAACTGCCGTATAAGGATCACGGGATTACCACTCGACGCACTACTGGTGCGGAAGATGTAGATATGCGTCGATGCAGTGAAGACGATCACGTAGTCGTACGTAGTCGATCAACGTAGTCATACGTAGTCGATCACGTCCAGCAGCTCCTCAGCAGCTCGTCCACGTGCAGCAAGATCGCCTCCGGTGCCGCGGCTCGTCGTCGGCTCGTCGTGGCTCGTCGGCGGCTCGTCGTGGCTCGTCGGCGGCTCGTCGATGGCTCGTCCAAGTGCTGCAGGCGCAACACCTCCAAGGTATCCACACGTGCAGGGAGGAAGCATCACAAGCCGGACTGCTAGATCCGCGAGTTGCAACAGGCGAGGGCGTGGGAGGCGCGGCAGGTGTGTTTCGCCAAAAGGTGTAAACCCTAGGGCGCCCCCACCCCTCTATTTATAGAGGTTCCTGACGGGCCTCTGGATCCGAGGCCCATTAGCACTTCTAAACCTAATCCAACTCGGATCACATCCGAATTGGGCTTCCAGCCCCTTAAGTGTGTGACCCTATGGGTTCGGATACGTATAGACATGGCCCGAGTACTCCTACTCGGCCCAATAGTCGGTAGCGGCCTCTAGCAAGACGTGCCAACTCCTATACGCACACGAAGATCATATCAGACGAACCATCACAACATAATATACATGCTATTCCCTTTGCCTCACGATATTTGGTCTAGCTTCAAGCCGACCGCTCTTTCTCGATCCTGTGATTCGGAATCCCTTTGTAGGTTAACTCTTAACCGTACGTAGCATGGCCATGCATTTTCGGATCCGATCACTCGAGGGGCCCAGAGATATCACTCTCAATCAGAGAGGGGCAAATCCCATCTTGATTGACCATGTCTCATAGCATGCTTCTTGACAAGCCCGAAAGCTACCTTTATAACTACCCTGTTACGGCGTAGCGTTTGATAGCCCCTAAGTAGGTCGATCCACATCTTGAAAACATGCGACAATCTCAGGTCTAAGGACAAAGCGTATATGTTGTTTAAAGAGAGAACTACTTCTCATGTTGGGTCAGTCCTAACACATGTCTCCACATGTGTCCACACTATTAGTTCAACATCTCCATGTCCATGACTTGTGAAACATAGTCATCAACTAATACATGTGCTAGTCTAATATTCATGTGTGTCCTCACATGAACTCCGACTAGGGACAACTTTAGAATAACCATACAAGTAAAGAGTTTCACATACAATTCACATAATTGCAAATCAATTCAAGTAGCCTTTAATGGATATTCAATGAACACAATATACAAATCATGGATACAAAATGGAATATCATCATCTCTATGATTGCCTCTAGGGCATACCTCCAACAACATCCCACCCCCGTCCCTTCCCTTTGCCGGCCATATAAAGGGCCAGTGCCCATGCCGCCGGCTGCTCCTTCACCATTGCCCGAAACCCCACTGCTTGTGGAGCCCTCACCTCCGATCATCAGCGTCGCCACCCAAGCATCATAGAGCCCTCCCTTACCACCACTTCACCTTCCCCGCCCCATAGCTAGCCACCACCGCCGCCACTGTCGCCGGTGCCCGAGTAGAAGCGGCCGTGCCACCACTGCTCCGCCGCAGGACCTCACCGGCTCACCTCTGACCCTAAGCCCTACACCGTAGAGGTCACCGGTGAGTCACTCATCACTCCCGTGCCCTCAGCCCACGACCGCCACTGTCGCCATCTCCGGAATCTCGCCGCCCCGAGGCGCCGGCCGGCCCAAGGGCTCAATTGTGATTTGAGTTTTAGTTCTAGGGACATTAGTGTAAAATATAGGGGCATCGTTGTTAGATTTTTAAAAGTTTAAGGGCCCTTCGGTAGAAGTGAAAACTCAAATTTGAATAAAATGCATTAAAAATGGTTGAAACTTGAAAAATGCATAGAAAATGGTAGAAAACTGATAAAAATGTGAATCTTGTTTTGTTGAGTTCGTGATGATGTCTAGTTTATTTCAAAAATTCTTATGTACATGTTACTTTTGCATATCTGAGGCTATAATGTATTTTATTCTAGACTTGTTAAATGCTTTATAAATCATGTGATGATCCAAAAAGTGTGAAACGAATTTTGTCAGCTTCCATTTAACATGCATGTTCCAGATCTGCAACTTGTGTTAGTATATTCTATGGTGTTCATACTGTTTTAAATCCAAATGTTTAATTACTGTCTTCTTATGGTTATTTGCATGATAATCAGTGGAAAATTGATAAAAATGCAAAATAAATTTTTCTAGCTTCCTGATGCTCATACCCGACTAGTAAAAATATTTATCCTTTTGAAATATGTATTTTTGGTTGCTTAACAAAATGCATGTTGTTTAATCTCATTATTGTGGAATAAATAGAACTCATGCTGATAAAATCCTGATAAATTCACAGTAGCCTATGATAGAGTGGTAAACCATTTCGTAAAATTTGTAACACTAAACTGATGATAAAACTATAGTTATAAATCATTCTTTATATCTGTAGAATAAACATATTTGATTTTTAGTAAATTCTACGATTGTCAAATCCATCTCAAATTTTTATAGTAGAATTCTTGTGCAGAGGGAAAGCTCTTGTAAAAATTTTATGTTTATATACTAGCAAATGCTTCCTTAACATTTATTCATGTTAAAAGCTAGTTATTCATGCTGAGAGAATGGGGAATCAGTAAGCCTAGTACCGGATTGAACGGCATGGACCTTTTTCCCGCTCTCTCTGGAACCGGGTTCCCTTGGTGCATCATGTGGGTACAAATGCGGCCACGGCACGGCGTCATTCTGGGGACTGGTGGGGTCTTGTATCCAAGGGAAGTGGGCTCTGGACAACCGCCGCAGATTGATAGGAATCGTTGATAATATATGAACCTGTCGCGGTACGCATATGTCGTGTGTTTAAGTCACCTTGCAAGGTTAAGAAATTCAATTCAAATCATCTAATTCTCACAGTCTGGGACTACTTGATCACTATTTTGCACTGAGTAAGAAGCTGGACAAGGATGATGCTTAATATTGATGCTTGATTAAACTGCTTGTTCTACCATGCTTGCTTAGAATAGGTGCTTATCTAGAATGGTTAATCAACCAGAACTTGATGCTAAAACTTGAAAGTAACGATCCACTTTAGAAGCTTTTGGCAAAAACAAACCCCTCAGCCAAAAAGCCTTGCATGTCTAGGAGTCGATGGATTAGATAGCACCTGACGGGTAAGTCTTTCGAAGTATCAATATACTCAGCCTTGCTTATGGCTATATTTTCAGGTAATGATGTTGATGATATGGTTGCTACTGCGACTTGGTCGTACCAGCTCCCTCCGGGATGGACGGTTGAATGGGATCCGTCCTCGGTGGGCAAGGACCGTGGCGTGGTGAGTGATATCATGGACGACTTCACCATGGTATCGTGTATCGATGCTAGATTTATCCATTTTTTCCGCTGTTTTTGAACTCTAAACTACTTTATGTTTTGAACTCAGTTTGTAATAATTCAATTATTTGGATTGTTGTAATCTCTACCCTCGTCTTCGTATTGTATGTTTGTTTCGATCAGAAATATGTGGTTGTATCGGGTGAAACTCGACATACTACTATTTTGATCCGATTAAAGTGTCTGTTCGTATCTGAGGTGATGTTTAGCACACTGTAGCCGAGTTAATTTGGGTGGTTCTGCCACAACACTCCCTCCAATTTGCTATAAAGATACATGATACATCACAAGCAGCTAGTTGCAAAGATCAAAGGGGTTTCTATTTTAGGATTTTGCATGAATCTCCAAATTCCAACACTTCAAATATACAAGTTACATCTGAATATTTCTAGTTTGTTCGGCCCATTATATCATGAATCTTTCTAGTTTGTTCGGTCCATTATATTTCTATTTTCTAACCTTACGTTACATATACCGGATATGTAGCGACGACAGTGGTGGCGTGGCGGTGCATGGCGAGGATGGATGCAATCGAGCATACGAAGTTAGGGTTTTGCACTAATCTTCAAGCTACATCCGACGTTAGAGCATGCACACACGTGATACTGGGTAAAAGACGAAGAAGCGATGGGATGAATCGTAGAGGTAGCTGGCCAGCACTACCGCCCCAGTCAGCCAATTGAAGCACCCGGCTTTCAACATTTTGGCGAGGCAGAGGTGCAGAGCCCCGATCGAGCAACACGACGGTTTTTATCGCTTTTCGCCTGCTGTCCTCTCGTGCCGTCTCCGCCTTCAATCAGAGCGGAGCGGGGCATCGATCGCTCCACCACCCACCAAGAGGGGAGCGGAGCGCAGCGGCGAAGCGATGGGGCGGCCGAGGCCCAAGAGAGGGGAGCGGCGGATCGACGCCGCCATTGACCACCTCGCCGAATACGGCTTCCCCAAGCCCCGAATCCGCAAGATCATCAACAACCTCCTGCAGGTAGCTGTTGCTCCCCTTCCTCAGATTTTTTTTTCTTTGCATCTTTCAATCCACTAGTGTGTATGTTCTTGTTCATGATCTTTTGATCCTTGGGGAGTTAGTGCTCTATGATTTTCTTCTTGTCGCGCATCCTTGTTTTCTTCCGCCCTTAGACTTCTTGGACTTGGTCTGCACCTCCAACTATGGAAATGAAAATTCCGCCTCATTTTCTCCCAAAGATTGTTACATGCGTCCTGGATTCTTGCAATTTCGTTGCGGATAGACGCAGTTGAAATTTTTGTGGGCGTTGAGTAGAAAAGGTGGGCCCTTTCCCTGCTCCAAGAAACCATGGGGGCGGCGTAGATTTTTCTATGTTGGTTCCCCTGTATTTTTTTTGGGTTTATTGTTGCGCTGCTGGATCATCTAGCGCAGTGGAGTAGACCGCAGATGCACCTGAAATTCAGAAATGCTTGCTACAGGATGTTCCTAGCAAAGAAATCACCTTGATTTCATCCTACGGGAGAGATGTGGTGTGGCAATTTTTTTCCATTTTTCTTTTTAAATTTTGGGGTGAGGAATGTAGCAACGCTGTCAATTTTTTTCAGGATTAGAGAACAGTTCGGTTTTTAAGTTGATTGAGGAATTCCTTTATTTTTCTTAGAAATGTTTGATTGAAGAATAAGGAATACCACTAACTAGTTCTGTTCACAATGCTTCAATGATTCAGCTGTATGGGAGGGATGGCTGGGTCTTCCTGGAGGAGGGATCATACAAAATTGTGCTTGACACACTCCTGGAAGAACAGGAGCAGCTGGAGGTGAACTCCCTTCCTTCCTCACCTATGTGTATATGTTCTGCTTGCCTGAATTTTACGTCATAGTTGTGCATACTCTCTCTTTTTTTTTGAGAACGTTGTGCATACTCTCTTAAGCAGGAGGCCTGGAGCATGTAAAGTTCCAGCATTGATCCTCTGATACACACTGTATTGCAATGGATCGAGCCCCAGATAACTGCATGGTGTGGTCAACTTTTTTCCAGCTGCATTTCCTGTGGTCTTGAAATGCCATCCCTGGCCTAGGATCTAAGTAAAATTGTAAACAACACTGTCAAATTTTCATCATCATGTTGTATTGAAGACCTGCTTTCAGTTGCTAGCAAAACTCATATCAGAGATCTTAACAAAAACCAAAAATAACATAGTTGCTCACTGCTTGGGATTTATTTTGCTATCCAGTCAGATTTTTAAGTGGACTTGCTTTCTATGCAGAAACAACAAGCAGCAGCAGCGGATGAGGCATCACTACAAAAAGATATGGAAGTGTCACCAGCAGTGCATAGTGAGGCACTGACTGAATCTCAGTCAGCCGTTGAACCACAAGCTTTTCCCAACAGTTCACCTCCCCGGGAACATGTACTGCCTCCAGCTAAAGGAGCTGCTCGTGCAAGGCCTCCCTGCCGTGGATGGATTAGCGAAGAGTCTGATACGGAGAGTGAACTAGAGGATGGAGAAATGATCTCCCATGCACAAAGGCCATTTTTCTCAAAAAAGGATATACCAAATCCTGCGGAAAGCTTGCCTTATTCTAAGAGGAAGCGACCAACTAGATGGGATGTGCGCCCTAATAACTAGTAATGATTCTGACTGAACTCACTCTTGCTTCTATAATCTGGTATTGCAGACAATTTCTGTGGCTAGTCTGTATTTTTCCCCAGAACCAGTTTTTAGCCGATAATACTATACACTTGACATGACCTATCCCTTTTTCTGAACACGCCCTTGGCTTAAATATTATCTTTATTTCTGCAAGAACAACAGTTGAGCTTTGGAACTTTGTAAGAATGAAATGGTCCAAAACCTGCATAGAAGAAGTGAAGTTGGTTAGTTGTGTATGCCTTTCTGCTTTCACATCAATGAGTTCAAGTTGGCATAACTCACGTGTGATCATACACGCTAAGGGTGTCACATCTGAAGTATCATAACGAATCCTCGAAAAATTAAATCTGAAGGTTACAAAATTTCAAGACAGCAGTCAATGGAATGGAACTAGTTGTCTTTTGGTGTAACGAATTTACTGAGCACAATCTTTAATTTTATCTGGCGCCTAAATACACACCATGCAATATTTAGCAAAGTGCTTTGCAGAATTGATATATCGATTTAGTAAGGGAAGCCTGTCAATGCTGAGTCGCTGACCATTATCAACTGCATGCTTGTCTTGAACCTCAGGGTTTAGGGCTGAGATCAAAGTTGCAAGATGGTGGCCTTCAAGGATGGAGAAGTCATAACGCAGGGAGCAAGATGTTGGTCCATGAATTGTCTTTCACCTGTATCTTATACATGTAGAACATATCTAGCAGAGAGTAGCGGACGGTATGAGACAATGTAGCTGCTTTGTGGTTGCAGATTGTCTGCAGAATGCAGACTGCTTAGGTCTGACAATGCTTGTGCGGTTGAGACCTGGAGTATGTACTATCTACTATGTAGAACTAGAAACGTTGATCCATCCTTATTATGTTGTGTTGTGTCATATATGACTTACCTGGTAGCATTTGCTTTTAGAATCTGAGCATGGATTGTCTCTTAAGTAATTAATTTAGGCGTTGGAATATCGATATCTGATTTGCATGGCTAATTGGTTTGGCATTATACCGTGGGAAGAAGTGGTCAAAAGAAACCAGCATACCGGTGTCTGGCTAGTATGGAGGACAAGAAGTGAAATTATGATGTCATAACAGACTAAACATGAATTCTTTGCATCGCATTTGCAACCTTATAGCGGCTGCTGTGCTGTATGGTAGAACAGTACAAGGGGCCATTCAATTCTTTTCCCCATTCTGCAACCTACGCGCTCAATAGCTACGTTAATAAATTCAATAATAGATAATAGAAATTTGGTCCAAATATGCTCCTAAACACTTACCATAGATGTTCTAAACTAGTATCACTTCCGCGCAAACCTCTCTGTTGGCTTGGATGGCACTACAATTTCCAATTGGTCCTGTTTGATTTGGAAAGCACAAAATTTAGCTGGGTCGCCTTGGTAGGCCAAGTTTCTGCAAAGGGCTCCATTGATCGAATAGTATAAACTAGGAGGGTTCCAGCTTCATTTCGCAGACACCACCGCGGCCCCGCCCAAGTTTCTGCAAGCGCAAGCGCTGTTGGAGCCGAGCCATTGTAATCATTTTGTTATATTTTATACATGTAAATAATGATCAAAGTAGAGAATGGATGACTGTGTGTGTCTATGTCAAACACGACGCTCTTTTGTAAATAGAGATCTTACAACGATCCTTATCTCGGCTCCACGTATATATTCTGCACATCCATCTTGGTCAAGGCTCAAGAAAAAACAATTAAACCTTCTAGTACCATCTCCAACGGCTCAATACTCTCTGCCTCTTTGGGTAGATCCATCACGATTTTTGCTCACTTGGTTTAACACACTATTTAGACACACCATAAGTAATACTATAAACTTGACATAAACAATTTTAACGACCAATTTTCACGTCATAGGCACAAGGTATACTGTATTTTTTAAGAGAAGATTTATCATACTTCCATTTCATTGCAAAACCTCAATCACACATCCAACCAATAAGTACTTTTACTCCCTACTCTCAAATACATTGATGACAAAAATCTAGTGGGAAAAGAACCATCTGGAAGCAACCAGTTTAGTTTCGATCATTTTAGTACCATGTGGACATGCTGATTGGGCAATAACATAGATAGGTGTAAGGCTATCACAAAAGCTCGAGACACGTGAGCTGACTTGGTTCATTCATACCTCATGACTAGTTGGGCTCGGTCCTTAAATGAACTGAGCCAAGCCTCAATTCCATCTCATTTTCTTAACAAGTCAGCTCATAAACCGCTTCTGAGGTGTTCAATTGGCTCATTAGGTTCGACAGAGATGACAATTGTAAGGAAAATGGTCCTAACTAGGTCATTAGTGATTTTGGTGATTGTGTTGACATGCTAACCTATGGGACTAACAACGTTTGCAAATATACAAGGTTTAGTCGTATGGATGCAAGGTAATGGATTTGGGTGATCAAACACATCAAACGAAAGTCAAGAGGACATGCACAAGATACTAGAAGACTTTAAAGCAACCCAAGACATCATAAAAGAGAAGATGGATAAAGACACATGAAGAATTGAAGCAAAACGGTGAAGATTGCTCACAGTCGCATAACATAGTATCATACTATAATCACAGTCGCATATCAGAGTATCATACAGTGATCACAGTCGCATATCATAGTATTATACGATGATCATAGTCGCAATCATAGGATGAATCGGGGGTTGGTTCAGTTTGAAGTCAACATGCATCATAGGATAATACGATGATCACAGTCGCAATCATAAGATGAATCGGTGTGATCGATTCAGTTCGGCATCGGCTCAGATTTGGCTTTGGAAGTTTTTATGCATACACTAAATGATACCGTGACTACAATACCTGGAGCAAAGGGTCAATCGGTGATCATAGGATGATACGATGATAGCTATAAAGGGGTCATAGTACAAATTGGTGATCACTGTTTTTGTGACCGGTGGAGCAACAACTAGTTTCTTGGCTTGAGGCTATAAATACCCCATTGCTCAGCCATTTCAAGGGTGTTAGAGTTTGGAAAAGCTATAGGCTTGGTTTCTGCATGTACACAAGTGCTCTATCCACCAAAGTGCTCAAGGAAAGATTAAGGCAATTAGTATAAGGCTTAGGTCTTGATTAGTGCTAGTTTAGGCCTATTAGCGTATTGCTTTAGGAATTAGCCTAGAGTTAGGCAATGTTTGCATAACTCTTTGTTATACAGTACTTGCACGCACCAAGAGTTGTGAATCCAAGGCTTGTAAGTCTTGCAAGACCCTTCAAACCGTGTTTGTGGAGTGGCCGCTGGTGCATGTGATGGGAGAAGAGGCTCTTGGCGTTTTTGCCAAAGCTCTACACCCTAAAGAGCGGCGAGGAGCATCTGGGAGAGGCTAGGTGGAGACCCACTTGCGCGTGGGGAAGGCCCGTCAGCTATTTTATAGAGTTACTTGATAGGGGAGTTTATGCCCTTGCGTGGGCATTCCCTTTAAGAGGGGCTTAAAAAACAAGTGCTAGTGGAAAGTTTTGCTTTCTGATACCTCAGTAAAAATCATCGTGTCACCGTGTTGGGAGTTTGCATTTTTTGCCCCTTTACATTCTGCTTTTACCTTTCCTAAAATTTCCATATGCAGTTTATAGGATTGGAACCTAGGGTGCAACTTTTTTTTAGATATAGCAACACATGGAAAAACCTAATATATAAATTGGAATAAATTTTTATATATGCTTAGAGCCTTAGTTTTTAGCTCGTCAACCTTAACGAATTGAGATGATTCGTACCCACCACTAGATAGGTGTCAATTGTCATAGCCCGAATTTCAAATACACTGATAATTATCGTTACTTGCATCATGGAATTCACAGGAAAAAACAAAATTAATTTTATGAATTAACTGCTGCATTGACTTTTTTTTTGAAGAAAATTAAAATTTCACCAAAGAAAATATGACAGTTGACCTGCAAGCTTTTTCTTATTTTATACACCGAATGTTAGGTGAACACATGTTGGTTTGAGTTTTCTGGACGTTAGTCTATTTATAGCACCACAAAAGTTAGCATAATTTTTAAAAGCTTATACGGTACTCTTTGTGAGAGAGCAGATGGAGTAGAATTAGAATTTGTTGGGAGCAGAGGAAGAAGACAAGACTCGTGAAAAAAAAGAAACATACCACGACTGATATGCCTCACATATGGCAGGTAGGACCCATTAAAAACTGGTGCTAACGGTGTTAGGATGGCATTCATCCCATCCCTCTCAACCTCTCCAACCAAATAAAAAACTAGATCAGACCCATCTTCCTAACCAAACACGAGATGGGTTGAACCCAACCTAAAAAAAAGGATAGAGCCAACCCATTCCACTTGGTCCCAAAACTAAACACATGCTTAGTGTCCATAGACCCACCTGTCGGTCTCTCTCTTCTTTTATCCCACCCGTTGCTCTGCTCCTGTACAAAGCGGGCGCGCCACGTGGCAGGTGGCCATTGCTGAAGCTGGGCGACCCACCAGCCACGCCCGAACCTCCTCCTGTTCCCCTCCGGACTACCCTGTTATCCTTCATATCTTCTCTCCCTAGTTACCCAGGGACCTCCTTCGCCCGTTCCCTCTGCCTCAGCCTGCTGTCTCCCGCGCGAACCAAGCTGACGTGCACGCGACCACCACCGTCTCCACCGTTGCTCCGCACTGGAAGCCTCCTCTACCCAAGCCCAGCCACCGGTGCATGAGCTTTTCCGCGACAAGGTACATAGACCGTAGCTTTGCTTCGTGCGCTGCTGGCTACATCAACTCCGGGAGTGTTTGAATCCATGGACTAATTTTTAGTTCGGGTCACATCGGATGTTTGAATACCAATTAGAAGGACTAAGGGCCTGTTTGGGACTGCTCCGCTCCAAAAAAATAGCTCCACTCCACCAACTTCAGGAAAATAGGGAGCTATGTACCTGTTTGGCTACCGGATGCAAATTTAACTCCAGGAATTGTAGGAACTAATGGGAATAATCACTCTTGCCCTTGGGTGAGTTTTTCCCCACGTTACAGTACCGCGCTACAGTGAGCACGAGGTCTGGAACAGTGAGCGTTGGCGTCTAATCTTTCTACCTTTGCACCAAGACCAAGTTGCCCATTCAATTGCAACCAAAAAATGTTTTCATGGACCATGGTGTACGTACCCATTGATGGGAAAAAGATGATCAGTTGCTATCAGTTTATCTATCAACTAGGTTGACGTGAACTGTACACACACAGTACATACCAAAACATTGATTTAAGATATGTACAATCGGTTGCAATTCAGTCACAATATATGCAACAAGTAACAAATAGCACATGGAATACTAACCACACTAACATTAACTAGTTCCAAGCAAGAGAAAGGGCGGTGGCCAACTCATCACGTAATACATCCATATTTGGAGCATTGGCATTCGAAGTAGACCGGTCGGACGCTAAGGGAGAAACTGCATATTTGTTATACCTTTTCGGGATAGTAGGTATATAATTAGGATCATGATCAAACCGATCAAAGTCAATGTTTTCACCTCCATGTTCACGGATATAATTATGAAGGACCATCGCAGCCACAACAATCATCTTTTGCTTGTACATGGGGTACGGTGGCATCTTGTAGAGAATTTACCACTTCAGTTTTAATAGTCCAAATGATCACTCAATAACATTGCGAATAGATGAGTGAACATGATTGAACCTTTCAGTGGGAGTCTTTGGTTCCATACCCCTATGCCATTCAGGTAAATGATACCTTTCACCCTTGTAAGGAGCTAGATACCCAGGGCGATTAGGATAACCCGCATCAACAACATAGTATTTGCCTGCAAAATGAGAAGATAATACAATTTATTATTTGTTCAATATTGGGACAAGTAAAACATAAATCGTACAAAGGCGATGTTGCCTTGTGGAGGATGTGGGAAGAATTCTTCATCCACTCTAATTGCATTGTACATCACACTAGTTTCATGCATAGCCCTGGGCTGACCCGTGGATACATAAGTGAAACGCATGTCAAAATCACAGATAGCTAGAACATTTTGGGTTGCCATTCTGGTTTTCCCAATTTATCTTACCATATCCTCAGGTGACAAAGCAACACGGATATGAGTGCCATCAAAAGCACCTATGCGATCTTTGAAGTGTGGATATACACGTCTATCATCTCTTATCCTTTTATGGACAGTAGGGAAGTTTGATTTTTTTGCTCTAATGAAATCCATTGCCATAGCAATCAAACATAATAAGTCCTCATCAAATTTTCTACTTATAGTTTCACCAGAGTGGTTGAATCTATTTTGAGCTCTCCTATTAGACCCATTTCCACCCAAAGTGTATAATAAAATCGCCAACATCTCAAGTGTGTTCATATGCATGGAAGGTTTAAGCTCATATCTTCCCACCAATAAATCATGAAGGTCCATAAATATATCCTCATTTATATGAAGTTGTCTATGGCATTCACCCGCATTCCTTATTGTCTCCATCAACCATCCCATGCCACTAAGGTTTGATATTCTTGGTGGGTTTTTATCTAGATAAAGATCGATGTAAATTTGAGCTACTTGAGCACCACCAAGAACTAAACTCCAAAACTTATCACTCTCCTCACTACTATCACTCTCACTGTCAGACACCTGTAATTTGACATGCAACAAAATGACATGAATATATTTTGACTAGACATGACATAGACATGAAACAAAATGACGTAAATACACCATTGTTGACATTAATACAAAAGGTTCAATGATGACAAAGTTCAAGTGACATTAATAAAATAACATGAAAATAGCGTCCAAATAACCAAAAAGTGATAAAGTTCAAATGACATAAAAAGAACATGAAAAGGACGTCCGACAACACAAATGATGGTTTTCAATTCCCGTATATGGCGTTGAACTTCCTCATAAGCCAACCGAATCTAATGTCCTTCGTTGGAAGGGTCATGAACATGTCCCTTTGATCTTTCTTCACAAACAACTCAGTGGCAATGAAATGCTCATTGGTACCATACCTCGCTCCACAGTCCAAAACAAGGTCCATTACTTGTTCAACAGTAACTTCGCCAACCTTCCTTGATGTGAAAGCCTTGACTTGTTCAGCTATCTCACTCAAATTTTCCTGAATCACAAGTGTTATTCCTGTTTTTTTCTTTTATTTTCTATGACAACCATTGATCTTCCTTTTCCATTGCCAAAGGATGGAGACTGAAGGACCAAAATAGGTGACCAGAAGGGGGGGGGGTTGAATGGGAGTTGATTCAAATTTTCTCAAAGAACCTCAGCTATAGTCCCAACCCAATCCACAAACCTTTCTTCTAGCAACGATCAAGATCACGTAGTCACAGCGGACCTACTAACCTTAGGAACAATGCTAGGAAGGCTCAAAAGCAACACGAAAGCAAACACAAAAGATTTATGCAAAATCAATCTCAAAACACCTTCCAGGCATCGGAACTTCTGACCTTTTATCAGAACTTCCAAGAGTGATATCGGAACTTCCGACCCTGTATCAAAACTTCCATTACCTATTGGAAGTATTGAGAAACTATCGACAGGGACTTTCAGATTTTCAAAAATTAACTCATCGGAACTTCCGGTCCTGTGTCAGAACTTCCGGTACCTATCGGAAGTATTGAGAAACTGCCGACAGGGACTTTCAAGTTTTCAAAAATTAACTCATCGGAGCTTCCAAACCTGTGTTGGAACATTCGTCACGTCGGAACTTCCGATACAGTGTCGGAACTTCCTACAGCTCAGAAAAACAGCCCAAAAACTTTAGGTCAATACTTCAAAATTTGATCAAATAACCTCCAAAATTCATGAAATTTTAACCATAGCTCCGCAACAAAATTCCAAAGTTATTCCCAAAATATCTCCTCAAAAAGATCAAGACTTCCCCTTTGAATTCATGATTTCGATCAAGAACACAAGAAAGGAGTGGTTTTCGGGGAAACGCAAAATTAAGCCGAATCCGTGGAAGATTTGAGAGGAGATCACTGCAAAGATGTTCGCAAGGAACTCAACAGCATATTCCCGCAACAAACCTCGAAGGATTTGGACTCAAACGCGAAGAATGAAAATCCCACGAAAAATGCTCCGAAAATACCAAAAAAGAAAAACGCTCGGGAATCAAAGATTTGGCACGAATCAAGACATCTATTAAAACCAAATCACAAGGAAATCATCTTTACAAGATGAGGACTAGCCTTCTCCCTTCATCCACCTACTAAAGATGAAGAAATCAAGAGAAAAGGAGCAAATCACCCTCTAATCTCCCTCTCTCCTCTCTCACTAAGCACTTGGCTAGTCTTTAAGCAAATGATTTAGGATTTTCTAGAGAGGTTACTGAAATGAACAGCCATCCACCTATATTTATAGTCCGGGATGGATTACCAAACTACTCCAACTAAAACTAGGATAATTACCCACGCAGGGACATTTTGGTCCAAGTTTTTCTGCGCTTATCAGACGGACACGCCACCTTCACGACTTTGCTTTGCCTCGACGCAAGCTTCGTGATGATACCACGTGCCCTCCTTCTTGAAGCTCCGTTCGCACTGGGCTCGCCCCCAGTTTTGAGACCCAAACCAGCGAACCTGCCTGCGAGGTGGTTTTGAGGCGCAAACCACCCAAACCGTCCATTTCCACTTGGCTGCCACGCGACCTCCTCGATGTCGACATGTGTCGGGTCTCCACTAAGCCTTTGACGCCTCCAAGTCTTTTGCTCCTGGCTCCCGGGCCGCCTACTTGACTCACCTCCATCCCGCTTGACTCGACCGATGCCGTCTCCATCCCATCATGTTCTCTTGCTCTTCTGTGCACCATGTGGACCGCCTATGAGTCCGCTTGGACTCCTTGAGTCCATCGGTCCAAGCCTACTCGCGTTCATCCTTCACCGCCCTTGGTCCATTGACATGAACCTTTCGCTTGACCTTCATCGCACTTCATCGGCCGTCACACTGCATCCTACACCAGCACATCACAAGCCAAGAGCAACATCATTCCAACACAACATTTCAATCACTCATCATCCAAGGGTGACTACCATTGGTCCTCAATCTCCCCCTTGATGAGTGCATTGACAACACCCAACAAAAATTCATAGTTGAAAAAGAAGAAAGGAAGAAACTCAAAATGAAAAGTCTCAGTCCCCTAAGATAAGGGCAATAGCTCTACACAGCTGGGACAAAAACACATGATCCCTCAACAAGAGGTAGAAATAGCTCAACACCAATCATGTGAAGATCAAATGCTCAAACTAAATGCCAGCTCCTCAAGAAGAGGTAAAAAGCTCCATGCAACTGGCAAAAGAGCACAAGAGCATAACAAGCTCACAAATATAGCACAAGAGCTCACAAAACTCCCCCTGAACATATGCACTCCCCCCGAAAACATGCATACATGCAATCTCTCCCTTTTGACAGATGAATGAGTTTGTGTAAATTTCTCTCCCCCTTGTTTACAATTCAAACATCAAGACAAGCATGAGAGCACAAAATGCACGTCATGAAATGCATAATCTACCAAGCTTCTCAAATGTACCACAAAATACTCTCAAAGGCTACAAGAGAGAAAAGGCTTGGTGGATGAGAAAGAGCAAGAGCATCATCATCAAGAGGATATTATGTTACAACCAGGAGGTGAAGCAAGTATCCAGTTTAGCAATGTGTAAAAAGATCACCACATGAGCAAGCACCTAGTTAAGAATTACCCAAGCAAGAAGAAACTAGGCCATCAAGAGCTCATACAAGAAACATACATTCTTAACAAGAGATCATTGCAAGCACCCACATATGCACCACTAGTCATGTCTAGGCTTGTTGAAACCATGTGCCTACTTCTTTCTGGCAGACATCATGTAACAACTAAGCAATCAAGAATATGAACATTAAGCATAAACACTTGGTGAATTTGTGAATTTTCATCATTTTTCTTTTCATTATTCACACAAAGCAAAGTACATGAAGTGCCTTTGCGGCACAAAGAAGTCATGCTTCCCTAAGGGATGCATCATGAGCTAAATATTTGCAATGATACCTAGATCTTTGACCCAATTGAAAAGAACATGAATTCCAACCACAAGCTAAATATGGAACCAACATTCAAACAAGGGCAAATCATAACCAAGGATCTACTTATGGGTTATAAGCAAGTTAATATAGTAGAATTTAGCATTGGATTTTAAAAATAGTTAACTCATCATGTATACAATATCATCAAGAGCATAACTGCACATTGCATCAAAGATTACCAACCAAGGCAGTAGCTCACAAGTAGCATAAGATAATAGTCACGGCATATAAGAGAAACTCATCTAGTGCAATATGATACAGATGTAATGAAAGCCAAACTAGCTTACTACAAAGATGCTAATGAGAAAAATGACTATACAAATATAATACAAGAGAAGCTCCAAAACTCAACTCAGAAAGGAAAGCACATACCCAACTCCCCCCGCAAATGAGCAAAAGTGGCTTGATCCAGGGGCTTGGTGAAGATGTCAGCGAGTTAGTTTTGGGTAGTAACATAGCCAAGGTCAATGTCCCCTCTCTCAACATGATCTCTCTCAAAATGATATCTCACATCTATGTGTTTTGTTTTTGAGTGGAGAACGCGGTTCTTGGCTACACTAATGGCACTCGTGCTGTCACAAAGAAGAGGTACATGAGAAAAAATCCAAACCAAAATCTCTCAAAGTGAAAATCATCCACAACAGCTAGGAACAGCAACTAGCAGCAGCAACGTACTCGACTTCGGTGGTAGATTGAGCAACACTAGACTGTTTGCGGGAAGACCAAGAGACCAATGATGAACCAAGAAATTGGCAAGTGCCAGAAGTGGACTTGCAATCCAATCGACACCCAGCAAAGTCCGCGTCAGAGTATCCGCGGAGCGTGAGTGTTGAGGAGGCAGAGTACCACAAACCAAATTCAGGTGTGAAGTGGAGGTACCTCATGATTCTCTTCACTACCTGATGGTGAGATGTCCTCGGTGAAGCCTGAAAATGGGCGCACAGATATACAAAGAAGTGTATGTCCGGCCTCATCACCGTCAAGTAGGTAAGGGAGCCGATCATGCTCTGGTACTCGTTCTGGTTCACCGGTTCTCTGTCTTCATCCGCATCCAGTGCTGTCATCGTCGCCATGGGTGTCGACAGTGGCTTGGCATCAGCCATGTCAAACTTTCTCAGCACATCCTTCGTGTACTTCCCTTGCTGCACAAAGGTTCTATCCTTGCTTTGCTTGATTTGTAGCCCAAGGAAGAAGGTCGGCTCACCCATCATTGACATCTCGAATTCCCTACTCATGTCATCTGCAAACTTGGCAACCAAAGCATGAGAGGAACCACCAAAGATAATATCATCCACGTAAATCTGAATAATCAACAACTCATTGCCTTACCTGAGGAGAAAGAGAGTTTTATCCACTGACCCTATTTCAAACCCATTCCAAGCAGAAAGGATTTCAACCTAGCATACCACGCTCTGGGTGCTTGTTTTAGGCCATAGAGAGCTTTCTGGAGTTTGAAAACACGGTCAGGATGCTTAGGATTCTCAAAACCAGGGGGTTGTTTCACATACACTTACTCTTTAATAAAACCATAAAGGAAGGCACATTTCACATCCATTTGGAAGAACATGAAACCTTTAGCCATAGAGAAGGCTAGAAGGATTCTAATCACTTCCAAACGGGCAATAGGGGCAAAGACTTCCTCATAATCAATTCGCACTTTTTGGCTAAAATCTTGGGCAACCAACCTCACTTTGTTTCTCACAACCAACCCATCCTGGTCTTGTTTATTTTTGAAAACCCATTTTGTTCCTATAGGGTGGCAATTTGGAGGTGGTTCAACTAAAACCCAAATCCTGTTTCTCTCAAAGTTTTCTAACTCCTCATGCATGGCATTGAGCCAGTTTGAATCAGATAAAGCATGTCCAATATCTTGGGGGTTCAAAAGAGGCAACAAATGTAGAATGTGCAAAGTGTGAAATCTGCCTAGAGCTGTGCCTAGTAGTGTGCTCATGCAAGTTCATGATCATTTGTTGTGGAGGATGGTTACGCTGAATGTGTCGTGGAGCCCCTCGCTCTGAAATCGCCTCCCCCTCAACAACAGTCGGATAACTCTGATCTTCTTCTTCATCATCATGTAGTAGTACTTGTTGATGGCTTGTTATAGTGGGTGTAGGAGTAGGTCCATCAACCATCATAGTCGAAGCCGAAGGTATAGGTGCAGCAGCTGGAGCATGACCAGTCTCATCATCATCTTCATCACCACCACCAACATGCCCTTCCTCTTCCTCAAAAATGCTTTGCCCCATTTCATGTTCACTTGAAACTTCAAACACAGGGGTTGTGCAAGGCATAGTTTCATCGAAGGTAATTTCACAAGTTTCTACAATCCGGTTAGTTTCAAGGTTAAGCACACGATAAGAATAACTATGAGAGGCATAACCAAGAAAAATACCATATGTAGAACGAGATTCAAATTTGTCCAAATTACCTTGCTTGAGACGCACTTGCAGCCAAACACTCTCAGGTGACTTACTTTGGGGGTGCGTCGATGCATCAGCTCATATGAGGTTTTCTTCAGGAAAGCTCGTAAGAAGATTTGATTGGAAACATAGCAACCAGTGTTGACGGCTTCAACCTAATATTTTCTAGGAGTCCTATGCTCATCAAGCATCGTCCTAGCCATTTCACAAAGCGTTCGATTCTTTCGTTCAACAACACCATTCTGAGGAGGGACATAAGGTGATGAAAACTGGTGTTCAAGACCAAGATCATTGCAAAAGGCTTTAAAACGAGCATTCTTGAATTCTATGCCATTGTCACTACGAATAGCTCTCATGGCATCTGTAGGTCGCTCATTTTTCAATCTCAAGATCAAATCTCGAACAAAAGGAAATGCCTCATCCTTAGATTCCATGAAGAAAACCCATGAATACCTCGAAAAATCATCAACAATCACAAGCACATACCACTTCTCACCAACTAAGCAAACGCGAGCTGGACCAACTGTATCCATGTGCAATAGCTCCCCTGGATTCTCAGTCATCACCTGATTCAGAGGTGGGTGAGAAGCGACAACTATTTTGCCATGATGACATGGAGCACAAATAAGATCCTTCTCAAATTTTAGCTTAGGCAAACCTCGAATAAGATCAAGAACACTCAAGCGGGAAAGCAAATCAAAGCTCAAATGACCCAATCTTCTGTGCCACTTCCAAAGCTTAGAAGATGAACCAGCAACTAGACACCGAGAGAGACCAAATGACTTAGAGAAATCAACTCGAAACACTTGACCCTTGGGGACGATCATACACACAAGATTACCTCGAGAGTCTAAAATCCGTGTGGCCCCTTGCTTGAAATGAACCTCAAAACTATCATCAAGCTGTTGCAAAACTGAAAGCAAATTGAAGCCGAGGGAATCCACAAGAGCAACTCGCTTGAGCATGAAATTTTCACTCACCTTGATGGCACCCTTGGACAATACCTTGCCTCTGCTATTATCCCCTAAAGTGATGTACTCCTTGGTCATGACCGGAGTGAGGCTGGAGAACCATCTGTGATCACCAGTCATGTGTCGAGAGCAACCGGAATCAATGAGCCATGTGTTCTCCAGGCCTCCAACCTGCTCAAACAAAAGGAGACCATGGATGAGTAAATGTCTCAACACTGGGGTTAGTAAAACAAGTAGAATACCAGTGTTGAACCATTTACTCAAGAGTGGGGTTAGCAAAATCAACCATCTCACGTCTCACTGGAGGACTACGGCCACCATGAGGGGGAAAACGTGGTCCGTTGTACCTCTGAGACTCAAAACCACGGTCATGCTGTCCTAAGTCGTATTGATCATGATGAGGAGCATGCCTGGCAAACTACAAGAAGGAGTTGAACGCACACTATCCACATGACAAGGTGGAGGAGCTGTTCTAGGTGATGTACACCATGAGAGGGGTGGTACATGTCCTTGTTGGCCCACGCACATGCATCATCAAGTTGAATCTGTAAAGCAGGGCAAGATTTACAAGCACCAAGTAAAACAGGTCTAGTCTTCATCTAAAGCAGCTCTAGTCAAATCAAGTTCATCTACAAGCAAAACATGCTTAGATTGCAAAGAAGCTATACTATCCATGTGAACAGCACATTCATCACACTCAACAACATCAGAAATAGTAGGAGCAGATTTGATCATATCTATTTGTTGACACAAAATCTTGATGATGGTGGACCCTACATCACCACATGAGGACCTAGGAGATCTGCTTAACTCCAGTGCAGAATCCTAATCAGTGCGCGTGCTGTGCGCGAGCGTGCCAGTCAGTTTAACCATTCAATTGACAAGGTAGAGATAATCCTTCTTGGTGAGGGTGAGTAGCTCATTGGCTATCCAGCCGATTCAACACAATTGGCGAGAACCATCGGTTGGAGAGCCGATAGGAGACAGAGCGCCGTCGAGTTCTTGACCATAGCCAGAGCCACAAGCTAATGAGATTCAAACTAACGTCGGTACTAATATTTTTAGGTGAAACCACAGCGATGCGCTCGGTAGTTAGCAGCTTAGAAACACTATGCAGGACGTCAATTTAAACCCCGCCAGCCAATGAATCTAATCACAATGAAACTCAATTCCGACAGCACTGGAGGGGTAACCAAGATTAAGATGCAACAGGCTATTAAAAATAGATCTATCGTCTATTCCGATAGAATTAATAACAATTAATATGTCGTAAATGGCAAGATGATAGAACAGATTAATATTAGCTGATGCAAGCTTAATCAAGACGGGATAACTGGTGAATATCGTAGATCGAGACAAAAGCGATGCACCGCAAGTCAAAGATCCAAGATACTCGATAACTGGTAGATGAAACTAGATGAAACCACAGCGATGCGCCCGGTGGTTAAAGCCTAGAACACCTGGTGATGGAACTTGCAGCTCGCCGGAGGTCCAGGTCGATGCAGCCCAGCTTGCTAGAAGGAACTCGTCAAGAAGCTACATTACTCCTACTTCTAGGGCAATGGCATGAAGCCATATAGGTAAATATGTTGTATTATTGATCGTGTGATAATTCTTTACAATGGCCACATCCCTTTATATTTATAGGATGGACGTTGCATAATTGGCATCTAACCACGCACAAGGCAAGTCATGTACACAATCTTTTCTAATAAAAAACTCTATCTCTAACTAACCCAACTCTATCTCTAAAATATTTTATTCTATGAAACAACCTCCCATACGTGGGCTTCCCTTGGATGCCAAACTGTTGGAACTTTTGCATCATCGGTCGATTCCTTCCTTTCATAGCATACTTCCTACGTTCGGTGTCAACACAGGCTCCCCAGTTTTGAATCAAAGCACTCTCCAACTTAGCCTTAAGCTCAATTTGTTCACGAGCAACCTTTTTAATCAACTTATCTTGATTTAGCAAGCAATCATTAAGTTCATCTACTGCTATGGCAAGTTGTTCAGGAGTAGGTTTTACCTTTATTTTTGTGTCAGAGTTGCTTTCCTTGTCATCCTTCTTGTTGTCAGTGTTGAGAGCCATGACGCAGTATCCATCATGGTTCTTGCCGGAGTAGAAGCAGAGGCCGTTTAAGTTCTTGCCGTCCTTCTTCTTCGTCTTGCGGTTGTCATCCTCCTCACTTGAGCTTGAGTCAGTGTGGTCGTCGGTGTCGGAGTTGACATCGCTGAGAGAGCGATGAAGGTGAGCGCTTTGGCCTTCTTGCTGTACTCCTTCTTCTCACGATCAGTGTACTTCTTCTTCTTCTTAGTGCCATCCTTGTTCTTGTGCTTGTTGTAGTCGTACCCGCTCTTGGACTTGTTCTTGCCGGGGCAGTCGGCGGTGAAGTGACCTGGCTTGCCACAATCGAAGTAATTGTTGTTGTTCCTTCGCCAGTTCTTGCGGTTGTCGTTGAAGCGCATGAACCGCCTCATGATCAAGGCAAGCTCCTTATAATCAAGAACCTCCAGCTGCTCCTCTAAATAGAAACCAAGGAAGACAAGGCAAACGACATAGAAGAATAGTTATCCAAGGACGTAGGCTGTCCAGAGCCTGACATGAGAGCCATACTATGTGGATTAGTAGGGCTCCCTTGTTTTGCTTGGAGCCTCTTGTCAACCTCTGTCAACTTCATCTTGGCAAAGAGCTCATCGGTGGAAAGAGTCTCATAGTTTGTGGACTCGATGATAGCATCAACCTTCGTACCCTACACCTCATGATCCAATGCATGCAGGAGCTTCAAAGCTCTATCATGATCGGTGTAGGGAAAGTTGGTAGTGTTTGCTTTCATCTTATTCACAATGGCAAGAAATCGCTGGAACAAAGCATCAGTAGACTCACCGGGCAAATGGACAAAATTTTCATACTCACACCGGTAAGTCTCAAAGAGTTTTGCCTTCACTTGAGTGTTTCCCTCATGGAAACTCTAAAGTCGGGACCAAATCTCATGAGCTAGAGATAGATCCTCAACACGGTCAAACTCAGCACAGCACATACTCACAAACAAGCGCCTTGTTGTTGGCATGATACTTATCCCTGTTAAGCGAATAGATGGGCTCTCAGACCCCTGCGCCCTTACTATTAAGATGGGCTCTCATGCGAGTTTTCCAGTATGGGTAATCGGAGCCATCAAAGTAAGATGCAGTGGTCGAGGAAGAATGCTCAAAGGTCACCATAATGGGTTTCGAAACCGAATCGGGTATGGAGAAACCTTAACCGGCTCTGATACAAATTGAAGGACCAAAACAGGCGACCAGGGGGGTGGATGGGAGCTGATTCAAATTTTCTCAAAGAACCTCAACTATAGTCCCAACCCAATCCACAAACCTTTCTTCTAGCTATGATCAAGATCACGTAGTCACGGTGGACCTACTGACCTTAGCAACAATGCTAGGAATGCTCAAAAGCAACACGGAAAGAAACACAAAAGATTTATGCAAAATCAATCTCAACACACCTTCCAGGTATCAGAACTTCTAACCTTTTATCGAAACTTCCAAGAGTGAGATCGGAACTTCCGACCTTGTATTGGAACTTCCAATACCTATCGAAAGTATTGAGAAATTGCCGACAGGGACTTTTGAGTTTTCACAAATTAACTCATCGGAACTTCCAGTCCTGTCAGAACTTCCAGTACCTATCAAAAGTATTGAGTAACTATCGACAGGGACTTTCAGGTTTTCAAAAATTATCTCACCGGAATGTGGCGGAACACCTCGGATTATCTTAACTAAAGCACGGTTAAGTCGCTTGACACGCGATACTCATGCCTTAATCAAATTAACTCGATGTGCCGTCGGATTTCATCCGATTTAACCACTTAACAGGATCGAGTTAGCATGACTCACACGAAGGTGAGTGGTTCCAAAGAATACAATAGATCCACCAGTTGATTAACAATTTATTTCACACTAGTTAAAAAATCAGAGTTTTACAAGTTATGAAAGAAACAACAGAAGGCAAAAACTTCGCAGAAGCTATCGTCGGGGTTGGATGTCCCTAGTGAGGCCAGACAGGACATCAATGATCCCATTCCCCGCCGTCCGAGGAAGGATCCCACTCGACCGTCCACCCAGGAGGAAGCTGGGGCGGCCAAGTGCCAACAGCAAGCTCGGAAGTTTCAACATCACCTGAAAAGAGAGCCACAAACAAGGCTGAGCTGCTAAGCTCAACAAGACTTAACCGACTGGTGGGAAAACTACTCCACCACATCTAGACATGGAAGGCTTTTTGGCTGAGGGGTTTTATTTGCCAAACGCAACTATGTTGGTTCTTACTTTCAAAGTTTTAGCTCAGATTCTAAGTTCATTAACCAGTCTACATTTGCAACTTACACTAAGCAAGCATAGATCCAACATTATGTATACAAACTTAACATCAAGACCATGTCATCATCATACTCCTTCATTACTCAGTGTAGCATAGAGATAAAGCAGTCTCAAAATGTGAGAGGCAGACGAATCGATTCGAGTTCTTTAACCATGCATGGTGAACCTAACCTCACGACATCCGCGCACCACCGAGGGTCGCTTCCTGTGTCGGCCTTCCCGATCAATCCCCTAACCCGTGTCGGGCCCACTTCCCTTGGTGCAAGGTTCCTTAGATCCGGCCTCTGCCGTTTTGTGACCACACTTGCCACCACGTGCGGCTGCAGGGGAACTTCATTCCAGAGACAGTGGATTGAACCGCTCATGTTTAGGTTCAATCAGGTACTAGGCTTCCCCATCCCATAATGGGTATGAGATTAGTACTTTCAAACACTTGATCACGAACACCACCACTGTCGGGCCTTAACAGATTAAGTAAACAGACGGGGCGATCAGCCGACCACCAAAAGAGTTAACCATAACCCTACCCCGTCCATTGTCCTTATAGTTGTAACAGAAGAGAACATCCATCTCCTATAACTCACGAGTGATAGGAAATCACTCGACTTTTACCAAGTCCTCTTAAGCATTGCCACTACTCGAACCCAACAGACTAGTGTTCAGATCAAAGGAACTATGTCATGCATCTAGGGTTGCAAACAACTCCTATACGTAAATGCACATTCATGAGAAGGAAGGCATGTGCGAGTTTAGAAAATTGGATTCATGCTCCGGGGCTTGCCTTCAAGCGGAGTGGAGGGAAACTGGTCTTCAGCTGGCGTTGCTTCGGCTTCTGGGATTGGCAGTTCTGCTACAGCTCTGTCTTCAGGCACCGGGTGTAGCTCGTAGGTGCCGTCGCCGAGATGTAACTCTACATGAATGCAAATGCAGGAGTTAGCGTATAGACGGTTATTTCAACAACACTTGCAAGTTAAAGCTCAGACACTTGTAGCAAAGCTACAGAAAGGGTGGGGGAGTTCAACTTTAGTTGGTGGAGAACAGGATAAAAGGGTCGGATGGGGGTAAACTTGTGATCTGACCCTTAAAGTTAAGGAATAACCGTGCCGGGGTCCTCAGACTTAACATAGAGAAGTCCCCAATATTTTACACAGATACCCTCGGGTCAAGGAAAAAGATACAGCCGAGCCGTCGGGCGAGGTGGATAAGGGTCAGCGAACAGACAGGGTCGGGCGAGATGGAAAAAGGGGTCGGGCGAACCATGAAGGGGTCGGCAGCTTACCTTCAGGTCTATAGGTAAAGCTTTGGGGTCGGGAAGGAACAGACTTGGGCGGAAGGACCTAAGCACTAAGGCTTGGGCGGCGGCGACGTTTGACGGTGCTCCGGCGATGGCGGTGCTTCTTGTGGGCAACAAGAAAGCTCTAGCACAGCGCGGAGGAGCAGACGGCTGGTGGGTTGGGGAGAAGCGGGTTTAAGCGGAGAGGGGAACTTCTCAAGAGCTTAGCGGGAGTGCTCAAGTGCGCTCAGAGTATGGGGGGTGAAACAGCGATGGCGAAGGAACTTCGGTGGGACTCTGGTATTCCCTTTTATAGCTGCGTGGAGGAGAGAGATTTCGAGCAGCACGAAGACCGGGAAGAGAAAGGATGAAGTGCGCTGCCATGGTGGCGATTGAGCGGCGATGGGCGGCGGAACAGAGCCTTGGAGACAGGATCTTCGGCCATTGGGCACTGGAGACAAGGCCGGCGCAAGCGCGGTTTTGCCGGGATTTAGATTTGGCGGAGGCGAGCGTGGTCTGGTCGCGTCGAGTGGCAGATTTGACTAGCGTGTGACAGGGAAGAAGGTGCTACAAGTGAGGTTGCAACAGGCGAAGTGACAGGGCGAGTGGCGGCGCGGGCGAGCGCGAAACAGCGGGTTGCCGGGGCACATTACTGGCGAGGCGGGAAAAGGAGCTGTCATGGCCGGAGTCGGGGTTGGCGAGGGAGGTATCGTCGTGGAGTGAGCTCGTGGGCGGCGCAACTGTGGAGAGGCGGAAAAACCAGAAGGCATCGGGGCTTGCAGCCGGGGATCCGGGCGAGATGATGGGCGCGGGTCGCGAGGCGGTCTGACGCAGCAGTGGCAAAACTCTACCACGGTGGTGACGGGGCTCCTTGGCGCGGCCGGCGAGGGCGCGAGCGAGACGAGGCGAGGCAGAAGGGGTTGCAGGGGGCTTCCTCTGCGATTGGGGAGGAGGGCGCGTTGATCCATCCTGTCGCGGCCGGCGACTGGGCGAGGTGGCGAGCGTCGGAGGGATCAAGCCACCCGGCGGGGGAGCTCTGAAACAGCGCATGCTGCCCAGGCGCGTCTGCCTCAAGAGAACCGGGGAAAAAGATTGCGGGTCCACCAATCAGTCTCGGTTTCTCCACTACTTCAAGATTTGAAGGAACACTGCCTTTGGACTTAGAAGGAACCGGCGATTTTGGGTTGGGTTTTCTGGGGTCGGGACTGAGAACCGGATTTTGAGCGCTTAAGCTCCGGAAAGCTGAGTCAGCGGGATTAGGGACTTTGGTTGAAGATTAACTTGGCTGATTATCCAAGGTCGTTACATGGAACTTCCCGTCCTTTGTCAGAACTTCCGTCACATCGTAACTTCCTATACAGTGTCGAAACTTCCTATAGCTTAGAAAAACAGCCCAAAAACTTTAGGTCAATACTTCAAAATTTGATCAAATGACCTCCAAAATTAACAAAATTTTAACCATAGCTCTGGAACAACATTCTAAACCTATTCCCAAAACATCTCCTCAAAAAGATCAAGACTTCCCCTTTGAATTCATGATTTCGATCAAGAACACAAGAAATGAGTGGTTCTCAGGGAAATGCCAAATTAAGCCGAATCCGTGGATGATTTGAGAGGAGATCACTTCAAAGATCTTCACAAGGAACTGAGCTACATATTCCCCCAACAAACCTCAAAGGATTTGCACTCAAACATGAAGAACAAAAATCCCATGAATAATGCTCCGAAAATACCAAAAAAGAAAAAAGCTCGGGAATCAAAGATTTGGCACGAATCAAGACATCTATTAAAACCAAATCATAAGGAAATCATCTTTACAAGATGAGGACTAGCCTCCTCCTTTATCTATCTACTAAAGATGAAAAAATCAAGAGAAAAGGAGCAAATCACCCTCTAATCTCCCTCTCTCATTTGTCACTAAGCACTCGGCTGGCCTCTAAGCAAATGATTTAGGGTTTTCTAGAGAGGTTACTGAAATGAACAGCCATCCACCCATATTTATAGTCCAGGATGGATGACCAAACTACCCCTACAACTACAACTAGGATAATTACCTACGTAGGGGTATTTTGGTTCAAGTTTTTCTACGCTCATCGGACGGACACGCCACCTTCATGACTTTGCTTTGCCTCGATGCAAGCTTCGCGATGATGCCACGTGCCCTCCTTCTCGAAGCTTCAGCCGCACCGGGCTCGCCCCCAGTTTTGAGGCCCAAATTGGCGAACCTGCCTGCGTGGTGGTTTTGAGGCCCAAACCACCCAAACCATCCATCTCCGCTTGGCCGCCACGCGACCTCCTTGATGTCGACGCATGTTCGGTCTCCGCCAAGCCTTTGACGCCTCCAAGTCTTTTGCTCCTGGCTCCCGGGTCGCCTACTTGACTCGCCTCCATCCCGTTTGACTCGACCAACGTCGTCTCCATCCCGTCATGTTCTCTTGCTCTTCCGTGCACCGTGTGAACTGCCTATGACTCCGCTCGGACTCCTCGGGTCCATCGATCCAAGCCTACTCGTGTTCATCCTTCATTGCCCTTAGTCCATCAGCATGAACCTTTCGCTTGACCTTAACCGCACTCCGTCGACCGTCACACCGCATCCTACACCTACACATTACAAAGCCAAAAGCAACATCATTCCAATACAAAGTTGTCAATAACTCATCATCCAACGGTGACCACCATTGGTCCTCAGAGACACCTCCTCAATGTCATTTCCAGCAGCACCTCCATTGTCTTCTTCTTTTGCGGACACATGAATATCATCCCCACCACCATCAAGGTTCTCACCATCATCAATGTCTACATCAATAGAAGTGGTTTCAACATTTTATCAATTTTCCACTAATTATCATGGAAATAACAAAATTAAAATAGCAACAAGCATTATATTTAAACCAGCATGAAAACCATAGATTCCACTAACACAAGCTACAGATCTGGAACATACATGATAAATGAAAGCTAACAAAATTGGTTTCACAATTTGTGGACCACCACATGATTTTATAAAGCATTTAATGTCTTTTAGATAAAATAAATCATAGCACTAGATACAGAATAGGAATATGAACTTAATCATTTTTGAAGTTGTTGGTGCTAAAAAGTTAGCTGATTGACCCTTAGCATCGGACACACGACTCGGGAGAATCTGCTTAACTCTTGTTTGGGTGATCGGCCTGGTGCGGTTCGCACGGCGTGCCAGCCAATTTGACCTGTTGATTGGCAAGGAGTAAAACGTGTCAAATTCCAGGGGGTTGCGATCGGCTAAGGTTCCGATCTCGAGGAAGCGTATCAATGAATCCGCCGATTTGCTATAAAAAGATAATCGGCTATGATACAGCCGACAACCATGCAGCAATTATAAAGAAAACCACTAGAGTAAACTAGACAACGCCACAGGAGCAATACTTGAAATAGATCTAATAGACTATATAAGGATAGTGAATGAAAATAACAATAATAAAGCCGATAGCTCAAATCTCAAGCTGGATAACTTGTGATAAAACTAGAACAACAGGTAAAACCTATAATTCTAGTAAATATCGATAACTGGTGAATAAATCTAAACGAAACAACAGCGATGCGCCTGAAGTTAAAGCTTAGATATTACTTGATAAACAGAACTTACAGAATCGGTCGAAGATCGTGTCAATGCAGCCCTGCCAACCCGTACGAACTCGTGAAAGAAGAAAAGTATTGGCGAAGTCACCGACTTGAAAGTAAAGTACGAGGAAATAGTAGGTTGTTGTATTGATTGATGTGTTGTTTACAGATCTCTAAAGATGGCTATTTATAGCCTGTTACAACGAATTTCCTTACCGACTAGGATCTATCTCTAATTTTAAATGAAAAATGAATATTTTCAAGTACAACTCGTATCGGAGTTGGTTATTGTACTTCCATGGGCCAATCCCCCTTCATCTTGTCTTTCTGCTCCACTTTAAGCTCATATTGGCCCAACTACTCCAGCCTTTCAATCGGCCAATCTCTACCAACTCTATCCACCAGAACACTGCAGCGCCAATCGGTCAATCTCCAACTGTAGCACCAATCGGCCGATTCCCAATCGTGACCTTTTAACTTGCCGTATCGACCAATCCTTTCCTCCTTAACGTCGATTCCATATGTGTCAAAATCTGGCGTCAACACATGCCCCCCAGTTTTGGAGTAAAACATAATCTTTTACTTCGAAATTCTTTTCAACTTCTCCTCCGAAACAAACGCATTAAAAATATCCTTCCGTTTCGCGGTCTTCTACCTGCTGATTGGAATCTTTTCAAAACGGGCGCCTGAGACAACCACTCCCCCGAAATTCGTGTAGACGGCGCGGTAAAAATCCCGCCTTTACCCCTTCTCGGACCATCCTTAAATATTGGCACGTTCCGCACTTCCTCTTCACAAGCCAGTAACTTCCTTTCTTGGCGCACTAGTTTCCATCTCCCTCCAGCGCCCCTTTAGCTTCCAATCACATCCTCCGGCGACCCACTTTTCATCCACATTCCACACCATCTCCCCAATGGTGGCGCTATCAGGAACTTCACCAGCAACAGAGACCCCGGTGGCGGCTCCGGCGGCGGCGGCAGTAGCTCCATCGGCGATAGAGGTTCCACCAACGGCTTCGGCGGTGGCAGCTCCACCAGTAGCCCCGTCAGTGATGATGACTTTCATCCTGGAGGTATTTACCCGGAACTTTTATTTTTACCTTTATCGTCCAGGCATTTGTTTTAGATCCATTCTTAGTTCGTCCCTTTTTACCTTTTTTAGGCGGTTAGACACCAAATCACTATTTGCCTTACCGAAGCTCCCGATCTCATTGCCTAGGCCCTATGGGAAACCCAGACCCAACTGATTTAATCAACTTGGAAACCCATAGGATTCCGTTTAAGCAATCGACCATGGATTTGGATCATTGGTCAGGCACTTTCAGATCGTGGCCGAATGAAACTCCTGGCTGGAAAGAGTGGTACCAAAGGATAGCCTTCTAAGAGAGTTCAATGGGATGAGCGAAACATCGGCCAGTGCATCAATCTATCTCTGTCCCAGATGGAGAGGAATGAACCCTTAGTGATAGCAGCCTCCTATTTTTGGTCCGACGCTCTCAACGCGTTTGTTTTTGGACATGGGCCCATGACCCCCACTCTGGCCGATGTTGTAATATTGACCGGCCTTGACATCTCCTCCCCTGATACCCCCTTCCGTTATTTGGTCAAGCCGACCTATCAACTAGAGACAAAAGGAATCGGCGGGTGGAAGGGGTTCATCAAAAACAACATGAAGACCGGGACAATTACAGAGAGGGAATATGCAGCCTTCTTGATGATGTGGCTCGAAAAACACCTTTTGTATGGCAGAGCAGCCGGCCCTTCCTCCAATACACAGGCTCTAGCCGAAGCATGATCACTAGGAGCCTCCGTCTCCCTTGGGAAACATCTGCTGGGATCGTCCTATCACATGCTGCATCAAATCAGCGTCAAACTATCAAAGGGAGAGCCGATTGGAAATCCGGGTGGTCCCTGGTGGTTCATCAATCTGTGGCTCAATTTATATATGAGTAAGACCTCACAGCAACGGGTGGAGCACATGACTTTCCAAAATATTGAGTCAGAAGAAAACCCCACCGTACGGCGTCGATGCACCTCCTTTGGCGAAGCAGCATCAGCCTTCTCTGGTTGCCAGCTCACCGCCACCAAGGTAGCCGAATACTTTAGATGCTTTTACAACGGCTTCAGTGAGGAGACCACCAGCTGGTTCCCGTACCAGAGATCAGAACCACTCTTCGAGCTCCCCTCTTGTTATGACTCGACAACCAACACTTTTGACGATGACCTCACGGATGATCGGATTAAGCTAGAGATCTTACCCGTGAATTTCTTCTCGGGGAAGAATGCCCCTACTTATGAGTTTTACAACCCATCTATTGCAGCACGTCAGTTCAGCTTGGGTCAGCTGCCGATTTATGCTTTCTTCGCCGGTCGTGAAAAATTTCGGGACAAGCTCACCAAAGGTCTTGATTACAGTCGGCTGTACGACCGGGTGCCTGACTCCAGCACCATTGATCTGACCAATTGGATAGTGGCCCCTTTTGCTGTCCAACAGTTCAAACTATGGTGGGCAGAATGGAAACAACATCTCTTCTGTGCATCTCCCGCGATATATTGCAACACCCTGGATCCTGACAACATTGACCCGAACGCAGAGGTACCATTTTTTCCCTCAGCCGATTTCGATGCCTTTTCCTTTTTATACCACTAACTCTTATTTCTTTTAAAGCCCGAGAGTCGACTCCCTCCAAGACGCAGCCGGAGTGGTAGGCCGATAGAGAATTGTTATCCGTATACGAAGTTCCTGCTCATCGGCTACCACGCCCCATCCATCGATGACATCACCACCGGCCGATTGAAGCAGATGCCGAAGAAAGCCGTAAAGAAGACAAGCTGCTGAGTGCGCGCCCGGACGGAATCGGCTGATCCTTCCGCGACGGCATCGGTGGAATCTTTGGCCGCGCCGATTCTCCCGGTCATCGAGGAGGTTGACCCCCAAGCTGCTACAGAAGCTGGAGCGGCCGCTACATCACTGCTACTAGAAGCCATTCAGGTAACCTTGTGTTCACGCCCTCCTGAGTATTCTCCCGATACTGACTTCTTATTTATATTAGGCCGCACAAGTTGCCCCGGTGCCCTTGCAGCAATCGGCGACGCCCCAAGCAGAAATTGGAGCACCAGTACTTCCTCCCACTGAGGTACAGAATCCCTTAACTCAATTCTTTGATACTTAATCAAAAGCTTGACTGATCCTAATGTAGGCTCTTGGCACATCAACTGTATCTTCTCAACAGCCATCGACCAGGGAAGCTTTCCAAGAGGCTGGTCCGAGCAGGATGCTAATAATCGTTGAATCCTCCTCCTCTGATGAGCCGGTCGCACCAGTTCCTAAACCAAGGGTAGCACTCCCGCAGGCGCAAGTAGAAGAAATCCGCCTCAAAGAAGTAAGAGATTTGTCACGCGAATTGGCCGATTTCCTATTACCGTCGGCTAATCCATTTTTTCCATTTTTATTCTTTTGCAGGAACAGGATACTCCCAATAACAGTCTCTTCTCTTTTGCGGTTGCGCTTTCTGATGATGAGGAGGTCGCTTCACGTCAAGTTACCCTGAGCTCAGTCCCTGATGATGTCCGTGCCAAACTTGAGAGCATACGGACCCTCCTCCAAGAAGATATCGGCCGATTGGTAGAGGACGCCTCGCCGATTCGGCAGCTCTTCAGTGATATCAGTGGCCGAGTCCCATAAGAGGTGGAAGAAGCTCTGGCGCCCGCCGCATACATTGAATCAATGTGGATCCCCATATTCAGAGCCTTGCGTCATATGGCCGATCGTGCTAATCTGGCTAAAGCTTGTGAGGAGGAAGACTCTTACAAGCATCGAGCCCAAGAGGTACATCACTGGATCCACTTCCTTGAAAATGCCCGTCCGGGTATTGTTGGTGCTACAGATCGCCTCAAGCGCCGGAGGGCGTAACTTGCCAAGGAGATGGAGCAGGTGACCAAAGACTTAGTCATTGAAGAGAAGAAACTCCAAGACCTCCCCTCTGTCATCGCCGATCTGAAGCAAGAGAGGCAACACCTGGCCCATGAGGCAATCAGACTTCATCGCCACATGCCAGAAGTCCCAGGATCGGCGGATGACGACCAGCGAGTTTTAGACTCGGCCGATCAAGTTAGGCAGCGAGCGATTGCGGCCATGAATGCCCTTCTGAGATGAACTGTAAAAGTACTGGCCGCTCTATAAAACATCAAAGTTTTTCGATCATTTGATGTATGAATCCAATTCTGATCCGTCCTTTGTGGCGGCCTTTAATTTATTACTCCATTTACTCCGATGGGACGCGTCTTACCAAACTCTCGCCCGTTTTCTTCCTATAAGTATGAGACCCCGTATTGTTTCCAAGGGCACTTGCCTCACTCGTCCTCTTCTCCTCTAGTAGTTTATACCAGCGGACTATTACCAAGATGTCCTCTTCATCTTCTTCCTTCTCCTTCTCCTCCGTCAACCAGGTACGATATCTTTCCTTCACCCTCTATTTCCTGACTTGACATTTTGATCAGCCTGACGTCGAGAGGTTATTTGTCAATTTTCAGCCGAGATGCCTTAGCCCTGAATTGGAACGAGCAATCGAGATCATGCACTCTGACGAACCCTTGTCACAAGAGGACAGGGATTTGATCAGAGCCCACCGCGAGGAACTCAGGGACCATATCCCGGCCGAAGTTCAGAGGATCTGGGATCACATCGACGCCAACTGCTCCAGGTAGCCGCCAATCGAAAGGAGTCATCCACTCCCTGGTCCAGTCGCCCTTGAAGACACCGCTGCGGGAACGTCTCGACCACCGCTAGATCGAAGCCACCCTCTTCCACGCCAGATTGAGGCTGAAGCCGCGATGAAGAATGTGGAGGAAAGGAGCACCCACCTCCTGATAGAATTAGATCGGGTAGAGAAGGATCTTAAGAAAAAACGCGGTTAATAGATGTGTTGGTATTTTTTGTTCTAAGGGCGACCTGTACCGTGTCGGCCATGTACCCTATCGTTCGTACCGAATAATAAATTGGCCGAGTTGAACGAATATCTTTTTCTCGAGGCGATTTTGTTTTTGCATCGGCTACACGATTTATCAGGAGCTGGCCGTGTCATCTTGATATGCTCTGCAACCACTTATGCATCGACCCATATACTATGATAGTATCTTTTCAGGTACCTCCCGTTCAAGGCTCTTGTGAATTCTTCTCCCTCAATCGTCTCCAGAATGTATGCATTTCCCGGAGCGCATTGGCCGATTTTATACAGCCCTTCCCAAGTGGGCGACCATTTACCGAACTTGGGATCTTTAGACCCTATCGGCAACACCAACTGTTGGGATACGAGGTAGGCTACACTAGCGCAAATCAAATTTTTTCTACCGCGTAAACCAGGAAAACTGTCGTATAAGGATCATGAGATTACCACTCGATGCACTGGTGCAGAAGATGTAGATTCGCGTCGATGCAGCGAAGTCGATCAACGTAGTCGTACGTAGTCGATCACGTCGATGTCCAGCAGCTCCTCAGCAGCTCGTCCACGTGCAGCAAGATCGCGCTCGTACCGCGGCTCGTCGTTGGCTCATCCAAGTGCTGCAGGCGCAACACCTCCAAGGTATCCACATGTGTAGGGAGGAAGCGTCGCAAGCCGAACTGCTAGGTCTGTGAGTTGCAACAAGCGAGGGCGTGGGAGGCGCAGTAGATGTGCTTCGCCAAAAGGGTGTAAACCCTAGGGCGCCCCCACATGAACTCCGAGTAGGGAGTCCGGCTTGTGAAACATAGTCATCAACTAATACATGTGCTAGTCTAATATTCATGTGTGTCCTCACATGAACTCCGACTAGGGACAACTTTAGAATAACCATACAAGTAAAGAGTTTCACATACAATTCACATAATTGCAAATCAATTCAAGTAGCCTTTAATGGATATTCGAGGAACACAATATAAATCATGGATACAAATGGAATATCATCATCTCTATGATTGCCTTTAGGGCATACCTCCAGCAGTCTCCCACTTGCACTAGAGCAATCTAGAAGGTGCCTAATACCCATAGCTCTTACATGCGCATCATGCTTAGCCTGCGGGAGTGGTTTTGTCAACGGATCAGAAATATTCAGATCCATGTGTATTTTGCATATCTTGATCTCACCCCGGTTAACGAAGTCTCGAATGAGATGAAATCGCCGCATTACATGTTTGTTCTTCTGGTGGTTCCATGGCTCCTTTGCTTGCGCAATTGCCCCATTGTTATTACAGTAGAGATTCAATGGGCTCGACGCATTCGGGAAGACACCAAGCTCAATGAGGAAATTCCTTATCCAAACATCCTCCTTCGCGGCTTCCGAAGCCGCGATGTACTCACCTTCTGTCGTAGAATCGGCCACCGTCTCCTGCTTGGAACTCTTCCAACTAGCAGCACCACCATTTAGCGTGAACACAAATCCTGATTGTGACTTTGAATCATCTCTGTTGGTTTGGAAACTAGCATCGGTGTAATCCGTTACAACGAGCTCCTCTTCACCTCCATAGACAAGAAAAATATCTTTAGTCCTTGTCAAGTACTTAAGAATGTTTTTCACCGCTGTCCAGTGACTCTCACCTGGATCAGACTGGTGTCTGCTTGTTTGCCTCTTCCATGCTGAACTGCTTCAACACTTTGTCAATGTAAGAATCTTGGCTTAATCCTATATGATGAGGACACCACGAGTACATCTACACCAGCAGCACCTCAGGCGCCTACAGTTGCTCCTCCACCTCAGGCGCCTACAGTTGCTCATCCAGTTGGGCCAATCACTCGAGCCCGTGTGAGAGAATTAAACTTCATCATGCTGTTAAGGAACGAAGGCCCATCGGAATAAGAAGATGGCCCAACAGGGCAGCCCAGGTGGGGCGCCTAGGGTTGGGCGCGCGTGACCCCTTCGGACTCCAGGGGCTGCGCCCCCTTTATTTAGTCCGAGTCCTTTTTGTTTACGACTTGAGTTTTGTTTTACATCTAGCTTTAGCTACTCTTGAACACGCGCAAATACGCGCTGTCCTTGTGTGATTCAGAACTCCACCTTCGAGTGATATTTAGATTGCTCGCCTCTTTTTCTTGTTCGTTCTTCGATTGCGGACAGGAATTGATCTTCGTGATCAGGCTGATCTCGGACCGGCGAGGTTGGTAACCATCAGGAGTTGGTTCAGCGATTGCATTGGCGCTTCGGGTTTGCTCATCGTAGTCGGATCGTGAGGGTCTACTTCCACCAAGTCGAATTTATCTCCACTCACCGAAAGATTGGGCACTCCGACTCTATCAAGTGGTATCAGCTTTCCAGGTTGATCGGTGAGTTTTACCGAGTGTTTTTCCCTTCCTACAGTCCACAAACACCAACAGAAATTTTTTCAGGTTAGATCCTTGTCCCAGCAACCGTTTAGCCTCGCACATTCTTTCAATAAGTGTCTTTGTTGAATTTGTGTGCCTACTCGTTCAATTGTTGCTGGTTACTTGTGTTTAATCTCTTGTTTCTCGTTTTCCCTCTAACCCTAATTTTTGCCGCCGCCGCCGTTCCGCTGCTCGCCAACCCTACCACGCCGCGCCCACCGCCCCCCCTCACGACAACCGCGTCGCGCCATCCCACCCCTCCGATCGCCCCTCCCCTGTCCAAAAAAAAAGGGTAGAAAGCAATCACAAAAAAAAAGGAAAGTGCAAAAAAAAAGGAAAGAAGAAAAAAAAACAGGGAGAAGGAAGGTGATCCGATTTACCGGAATACCCCTGTACTTTCGGAAAAAGTGTGTGCCACAATTTGCTGTTCGAGATCCTCTGTGTTCATATTATCAGTTTTGGGGCACCCTCTGTGAAAAAAAAAATAGAAAAAAAAAACAAAAGAGGTGCGCCCTCTCCACCTTTGCCTCTGTTCTTTCGATTTCCCTTGTTACCAGCAACTCTTGTTACGTGTTTGGCACTATCTTTCAACTTTGCATTATTGTTTGATTGTGCTAATCCTTCATTTGAGTGCAGCCTTCCCAGAACTCCACATAGTTCTACGACGAGCATATTTTGTTTCTACAGGCAATCGCTCCTCCAATCTTTCGCGAGTTCCATCGGTTGGTTGCAGTTCGCCCCTGTGTGCGTGGTAAGAACAGATAAGAATTTGATAACAGCACTAGTGTTAGCGCCTTGTGAGCCGTTCCACCCCTGTTTTGTCGTCGCTTTTGTTCTTGTATTTGCGCTCACCATGGCAGATGATGTCGACGCGGGGGCTAACTAGCTACAGGGCATACGGGCACAAGTTGAAGGGCTTGTCACCGACATTCAGACGATTCATGAACGGCTGGACTCGACGATCTCCTCGACGACCGAGCGGTGTGATCAGCTCGACCTTGCACAGATGGCCGCTAAGGCCACACTCGACTCAGTTGTGGCAAGACTCGATGCATTGCACACAACAGTCGCATAGTTGCAGCAGGGTTATGGTGGTGACTCGGACCAGGACGATGGCGACCGCCGAGGCCGTGCCCGCCGCGTGCCATGCCGCCCCGGTAATGATTCCTTTTCCAAGATTAAATTTAAAATTCCACCTTTTAATGGCAAATATGATCCTGCTGCATATCTTGATTGGGAATTAGAAGTTGAACAGAAATTTTCATGCCATGATATTCTTGCTAATTCTCAATTTAAAGCTGCTATTAGTGAATTTACTGATTTTGCTTTAATTTGGTGGCGTGAATATAAACACAAACACCCCAATACCATTCCAACCACTTGGGAGCAATTAAAAGCTGCTATGTGCCACAGATTTGTGCCTTTTTATTATGCCCGAGATTTGCTTAATAAAATGCAACGTTTTCAGCAAGGTTTCAAATCTGTTGAGGAATATTTCCAGGAATTACAAATAGGCATGATTCGTTGTGGGTTATTGGAGGAAAATGACGCTGCTATGGCACGTTTTCGTGGTGGTTTGAACCGCGAAATTCAGGATATACTTGATTATAAGGACTACACAGATATGACAACATTATTTGAATATGCTTGCAAAGCTGAACGTGAAGTGCAGGGACGCCGCTCGAAGACATATTCTAACTCTTTTGCAGGAAGAAGCTCGACATCCAACTCCGCACCCGCTCTCCCTGCGCCACCCACGCCCACCACTACACCGCGCGAGCGAACGGCCAAACCTGCAGGCGCTGCCCCTTCCACAGGCGCTGCCCCTTCCACAGGCGCCGCCCCTCCCACAGGCCGTACACGAGATATTCAGTGTCATCGTTGCAAAGGATTTGGCCACGTGATTCGGGACTGTCCGAACAAGCGCACTTTGCTTCTTCGTGACGATGGTGAGTATTCTTCCGCTAGTGATTCTGAAGATACTCGACATGCGATGCTTGCCACTGACCATGCAGCTATGGAGGTACATGCCAACCCGGGCGACGCCGATAGGTATGAAAGTCTTGTTGTGCAGTGTGTTCTTAGTACACAGGTCGCTCCGTCCGAGAAGAATCAGCGACACACTCTTTTCCATACCAAGGGTTTGTGCAGGAGCGGTCGATTCGCATCATCATCGACAGCGGCAGCTGCAATAATTTGGCGAGTACCACGCTGGTTGAAAAGTTGTCTTTACCCACTCGTAAGCATCTACATCCATATCACATTCAATAGCTTAATGATGGTGGGAAAATTAGAATTACTCGATCAGTCCGTGTTCCTTTCTCCATGGGTGCTTATTCTGATTTTGTCAATTGTGATGTTATTCCCATGGAAGCATGCTCTCTCTTACTTGGGCGACCTTGGCAATATGATACTGATAGCTTGCATCATGGTCGTTCAAATCACTATTCTTTCATGTTTAAGGGTCAGAAAATAATTATACATCCAATGACACCTGAACAAATTCTTAAAGATGATCTTGCTAGAGCTGCTAAAACTGCTAAACAACTTGACGCATCGCCATCTGTTAATTCTGAAATCAAGTTGAATGCTCCTGTTTTGCTTGCCACACGTGCTGATTTTGATGAGTTACGCGATGCTCCTTTGCCATGCTATGCCCTTATATGCTCTAGTGTGCTCGTTTCACTTGATGATGCACCATCTTTGGATATTCCCCCTGCGGTTGCTAACATTTTGCAGGAGTACGCTGATGTCTTTCCAAAAGATTTGCCACCGGGACTCCCACCACTTCGTGGCATTGAGCACCAGATCGACCTCATTCCCAGCGCACAGCTTCCGAACCGCGCACCGTACCGTACAAATCCGGATGAGACGAAGGAAATCCAGCGCAAGGTACAGGCGTTGCTTGACAAGGGTTATATTCGTGAGTCTCTTAGCCCTTGCTCCGTTCCCGTGTTACTTGTTCCAAAGAAAGATGGCTCATGGCGTATGTGTGTAGATTGTCGTGCTATTAATAACATTACCATTCGCTACCGATACCCTATACCACGCCTTGATGATATGCTAGATGAGCTTAGTGGTGCCATTATTTTCACTAAGATTGATTTGCGTAGTGGCTACCATCAGATTCGCATGAAATTAGGTGATGAATGGAAAACAGCTTTTAAAACGAAATTTGGGTTATATGAATGGTTGGTTATGTCGTTTGGTTTGACAAATGCTCCCAGCACATTTATGTGTTTGATGAATGAAGTTCTGAGGCCCTTCATAGGATTGTTTGTAGTTGTCTATTTTGATGATATCCTCATTTACAGCAAGTCTATGGAAGAGCATTTAGAACATTTGCGTGCTGTTTTTGATGCATTGCGTGCGGCCTATTTATTTGCTAACCTCGAAAAATGCATGTTTTGCACACAACGTGTCTCGTTTCTTGGCTATGTTGTTACTCCACAAGGCATTGAGGTGGATAGCAGCAAGATTGATGCCATTCGGGAGTGGCCTACACCGACGACGGTCACACAAATTCGAAGCTTTCTTGGCCTTGCAGGTTTCTACCGCCGGTTTGTTCGTGATTTTAGGTCCATTGCAGCGCCTCTACATGAGCTTACGAAGAAGGATGTTCCCTTTGCTTGGAGTGATTCGCAAGAGGTTGCGTTCAGCACCTTGAAAGATAAGTTAACCAATGCTCCTCTCTTGCAGTTGCCTGATTTTACTAAAGTGTTTGAGCTTGAATGCGATGCTAGCGGTATTGGGCTAGGTGCTGTTTTGTTACAAGAAGGAAAACCGGTTGCTTACTTTAGCGAGAAATTAAGTGGTGCTAGCTTGAATTATTCTACTTATGATAAGGAGCTTTATGCTTTAGTGCGCACTTTGCATACTTGGCAGCACTACCTTTGGCATCGCGAGTTTATAATTCATTCTGATCATGAGGCTTTAAAACATATTCGTACCCAAACAAACCTGAACCGTCGTCATGCTAAATGGGTAGAATTCATTGAGTCTTTCCCTTACATTATTAAACACAAGAGCGGGAAGGAAAATGTCATTGCTGATGCTTTGTCTCGTCGCTATACCATGCTGTCACAGTTAGATTTTAAAATCTTTGGATTGCAAACTGTGAAGGATCAATATGTGCATGATGCTGATTTTAAAGATGCTTTCGCCCACTGTATTCATGGCAAACCATGGGGCAAATTTCACATACAGGACGGGTTCCTGTTTCGCGCTAACAAGCTGTGTGTTCCAGCTAGCTCGGTTCGTCGTTTGTTGTTACAGGAAGTGCATGGAGGCGGTCTCATGGGGCACTTTGGCGTCTACAAGACGCGTGAAGTGCTGGCTGCCCACTTCTTTTGGCCCCGGATGCGCGCTGATGTTGAGCGCCTTGTTGCACGCTGCACTACTTGCCAGAAAGCTAAGTCACGATTGAACAACCATGGTTTGTACATGCCTTTGCCTATTCCTACTTTCCCTTGGCTTGATATTTCTATGGACTTTGTTTTGGGATTGCCTAGAACTAAGAAGGGCAGGGACAGTATTTTTGTGGTTGTTGATCGTTTCTCCAAAATGGCTCATTTTATACCTTGTCATAAGACTGATGATGCTAGCAATGTTGCTGAATTGTTCTTTCGCGAGATTATTCGTTTGCATGGTATTCCAAATACAATAGTCTTTGATCATGATGCTAAGTTTCTCAGTCATTTTTGGAGATCACTGTGGAATAAAATGGGAACTAAATTGCTGTTTAGCACCACTTGTCACCCTCAGACTGATGGACAAACTGATGTGGTTAATCGAACCTTGTCCACTATGCTTAGGGCTGTTTTAGATAAACACTTGAAACGTTGGGAAGATTGCTTGCCTCATGTTGAGTTTGCTTATAATCATGCAACGCATTCTTCTACAAAGATGTGTCCTTTTCAAGTTGTTTATGGTTATATTCCTCGGGTGCCTATTGATTTGTTTGCACTTGATGCCGAGGACGCCCCACACATAGATGCCGCTGCACATGTTGATCAAATGATTAGCTTGCATGAGCAAACTCAACAAAACATTGCTGCTGCTAATGCTAAATATCAGGTTGCGGGTAGTAAAGGGAGAAAACATGTTACTTTTGCACCGGGTGATCTGGTTTGGTTGCATTTGAGAAAGGATCGTTTTCCTACCTTACGTCATTCTAAATTGATGCCACGTGTTGTTGGTCCTTTTAAAGTGCTAACCAAGATTAATGATAATGCTTATATCCTTGACCTGCCTGCGGAGTTTGGTGTTTCCACGAGTTTTAATGTTGCAGATTTGAAACCGTATGTGGGCGAAGATGAGGAGTTGCCGTCGAGGACGACTTCAGTTCAAGAAGGGAAGGATGATGAGGACACCACGAGTACATCTACACCAGCAGCACCTCAGGCGCCTACATGTAACGACCGACCCCTAATCTTTTCCAGTTAGGTTTGATCTCAACCTTTAACCTCAGTCAGTTGCTCTGTTGACCGCACCTAAGTGCTGAGTCTTCTGCCAGTTCCGACCCCTGAGATCCGACCCCTACCGCTTCGTTCCTTTTTCCCGACCCTGGCGAGTTCAGCCCTCCGTCGGATCCTGCTGATCTTCCTCACCCGTCTGATCTTTTCCCCGGTGAAACCGTGAGATCCTTTTTCCAGATCCCCCGCGCCAGCCGCACTCGAGTTGCATGGCCGCCTCAGAGCTTTCCTGCCGCGTGGCTCATCTTCTCCGACGCCACCGCTCAGTTTTGTCTCTGGCAAGCGACCAAGTGGGTTCCCGCGCCCTTTTCCCCAATGGCAGCGGAAGCCCTCTGCACCCCTTTCTGCAGACCCTCGTCTCCCGCGCCCATCATCACGATACCAGATCCCGGCCCCGGAGACCGATGTCGCCCGTCTTTTCCGTCCCTTCCAGCAACAGTTGCGCCGCCCGGTCGTCGCTACACGACGATTCCCCCACCGCCAACCCCGACCGCGGCCGCGACAGTCCCTTTCCCCGCTCTGTCAGAGCCGCCCGACAATCTGTTGTTCCGCGCTCTCCCCCGCGCCGCGTCCGCTTGTTCTCCCACCTGTGCGCCCTCGATCCTAGCGCCATTTAACCGGTCGCTTCTATCACCTCTCCCGCACGACGACGCCCGCTCTCCGCCAAATTCCAACCACCGGTCTACCCGCGCCTACGCCGCTCTGACGGAGTAGCGCAATGATCGCTGGCGTCACCCCCGGAGTTCTGCAGCACCGCCCGGTTTGCTCAATCGCCGCCACGGCAGAGCACTCCATTGCTTCTCCCCGGCCTTCGCGCCGCTCCCCTTCTCTCTCTCCGCGACGTTTCCGTTCCCCGGCTCCAGCAGCTATAAAAGGAATGCCCCCGTCGCTGGAGTTCCCTCCGTCTTTGTTGCCCTTAGCTTTCTCTAGCTCCCTGCTCAAGCTCCTAGCGCCATCCGCCCAGTCTTGAGGAGTTCATTTCCCAGTTCCTCCTCAGTTCATCCAAGTCACCAGCAGCGTGCTCCCTTGTGCTGCGTAGAGCTCTCTTGTGATCCGCAAGAAGCAGCGCCGCCGTCGGAGTATCGCCAATCTTAGTCCCCGCTCGAAGCTTTAGTTCCGCGCCCAAGTTTGCCTCTTCCCGACCCCAAGCTTTCCTTTCAGGAAGAAGGTGAGTGCCGACCCTAAGTCCGTCTCGCCCGACCCCTCCTATCCGTCCGACCCCAGTTCCGTCCCGTCTGACCCTGTCTGTCCCTGTCTGTTCGCCGACCCTTGTCCGCCTCGCCTGAGGGCTTGGCTGTGATCTTTTTCTTCAACTCGAGGGTGTAAGTGTAAAACGTGGGAACCCTTCAGCGCCTACGTCTGAGGATCCCAGTTATCACATCCTCTAGTTCAAGGATCAGACCACTAGTTTCCTTCCTGCCCTTACCTCATGATCATCATCAGCTCTCTCAAACGGCCTCAACTCCTGTTCTTTGTCGTGAGTTTCTGGGCTCAGGAGAGCTAGTGTTGCTGTTGAACTAACCGTTTAAGCTGACCCTTGCATTGCATTCGTGTAGAGCTGCACCTCGTCGACGGCTTCTACGAGCTGCACCCAGCGCTCGAAGAAGAAGCTGTAGCCGAGTTCCTGCCCGCGGAAGTCGAAGCCGTCCCCGAAGTCGAGCAGTTTCCGTCCTCTTTGTTTGCAGGCAAGCCCCGGTTGCATGAACAATCCTACGTGTTTTGGCCAGACTTGCGCATGCCTTCTGTAACATGCTTGTGCATTTACGTATAGGAGTTGTGTGAAACCCTAGATGCATGACTTATTTATCCCCATGACCTGAACACTAGTTGTTGGACCGAGTAGCTGCATTGCTTAATAGGAGACGGTAAAAGCCGAGTGATCTCCTGTCACTCGCGAGTTGTAGGAGTTGCATGTTTACTCTCTGCTACAACTATAAGGACGGTGGACGGGGCAAGGTTGGTAACACTTTGGTGGTCGGATGGTCGCCCCGTCTGTCTATGAAAACTTGCTAAGGCTCGACAGTGGTGGTGTTCGTGATCAAGTGTTTGAAAGTACTAGCCTCATACTTAGTATGGGATGAGGAAGCCTAGTACCGGATTGAACCTAGACGTGAGCGGTCGCCCCATTGTTCTTGGAACGGAGTTTCCCCTGCGGGTTGTCGCACGTGGTGGCAATGAGTGGTCACAGGACGGCAGAGGCCGGGTCTGTGGAACCTTGCACCAAAGGAAATGGGCCCGACACGGGTTAGGGGATTGATGGGGAAGGCCGACACAGGAAGCGACCTCCAGGTGCGCGGATGTCGTGGGGCTAGGTTCACCATGCATGGTTAAAGAACTCGAATCGATTTGTCTGCCTCTCACAGTTTGAGATTACTTGATCGCTATGTCACCCTGAGTAAATGAGGAATCTGATGATGGCAATGTTGTTGTTTTTATCTGTAACACTTGTTTGGCTCGATGGTTGCTTAGAATAGGTTGCACAACCTAGAATGGTAAGTAAATCCAGAACCGGAGCTAAAACTTGAAAATAGGTTACTTAGTGCTTTTGGCAAAACAAACCCCTCAGCCAAGAAGCCTTGCATGTCTAGTTGGGAGAGTAGTTGGCTCCTCCCCGGTTAAGTCTTGTTGAGCTTAGTAGCTCAGCCTTGTTGTGGCTCCTGTTTTTCAGGTGAAGTTGCAGTTTCCGACCCCTCCCTTGTTGGCGCTTGGCCGCCCCAGCTCCCGCCAGGCTGGACGGTCGAGTGGGATCCTTCCTCGGACGGCGAGGAGAGGAGCCAATGATGTCCCGGCTGGCCTCATCAGGGATGTCCGACCCCGACGAAGCCTTCCGCTAGTGTTTTCTCTGTCGTTTCTTGAAAATTTGTAAAACTCTGATGTTGGATTTTTATGACCGAACTAAAATGGGTAAAAACTTGTTCAACTCAGTGGACTTGTTGTATTCTCTATAACCGCTCATCTTAGTGTGGGTTTGCTGAACTCGATCCTGTTTAAGTGGTTAAATCGGATGAAATCCGACGGCACTTCGTATTAACTCGGTTTAGGCAGGAGTGTCGCATATTAGGCGGTTAACTCTGCTTAATCAAGCTAATCCGAGGTGGTTCCGCCACACTACAGTTGCTCCTCCACCTCAGGCGCCTACAGTTGCTCATCCAGTTGGGCCAATCACTCGAGCCCGTGCGAGAGAATTAAACTTCATCATGCTGTTAAGGAACGAAGGCCCATCGGAATAAGAAGATGGCCCAACAGGGCAGCCCAGGTGGGGCGCCTAGGGTTGGGCGCGCGTGACCCCTTCGGACTCCAGGGGCTGCGCCCCCTTTATTTAGTCCGAGTCCTTTTTGTTTACGACTTGAGTTTTGTTTTACATCTACCTTTAGCTACTCTTGAACACGCGCAAATACGCGCTGTCCTTGTGTGATTCAGAACTCCACCTTCGAGTGATATTTAGATTGCTCGCCTCTTTTTCTTGTTCGTTCTTCGATTGCGGACAGGAATTGATCTTCGTGATCAGGCTGATCTCCCACCGGCGAGGTTGGTAACCATCGGGAGTTGGTTCAGCGATTGCATTGGCGCTTCGGGTTCGCTCGTCGTAGTCGGATCGTGAGGGTCTACTTCCACCAAGTCGAATTTATCTCCACTCACCGAAAGATCGGGCACTCCGACTCTATCACTATAAGCCTTCTCGATCTATCTCTATAGATCTTAATGCCCAGAATATATGCCGCTTCCCCTAAGTCCTTCATCGAAAAACTATTTTTCAGTGAAGTCTTTACGGACTCAAGCATAGGAATGTTATTTCCAATCAGCAATATGTCATCCACATATAAGATTAAACACAAGACTCTTCTTCATTCTTGGTGAAGTCAAACCCTTTGACCACTTCATCAAAACGAATGCTTGCTTCAATCCATAAATGGATCTCTGAAGCTTGCATACCTTTCCAGCATTTTTCGGATCGACAAAACCCTCAGGCTATATCAGATACACATCCTTAGCTAGGTTTCCATTTAGGAAAGCTGTCTTGACATCCATCTGCCATATCTCATAATCGAAATATGCAGCTATAGCTAGAATAATTCGAATGGACTTAAGCATCACTACGGGTGAGAAGGTCTCGTCGTAGTCAACTCCTTAAACTTGTCAAAAACCTATTGCGACAAGTCGTGCTTTATAGATGTGAACATTTCCATCCATGTCCTTTTTCTTCTTATACATCCACTTGCACTCTATGGCTTTAACACCATCAGGCGGGTCAACCAAGTTCCAAACTTGATTGTCTCCCATGGACTCTATTTCGGATTGCATGACACTCTGCCATTTATCAGAGTCTGGGTCCATCATTGCTTCTGCATATGTTGCAGGCTCTTCATTGTCCTGTTGGAGTATGCCCTAGAGGCAATCATAGAGATGATGATATTCCATTTGTATCCATGATTTGTATATTGTGTTCATTGAATATCCATTAAAGGCTACTTGAATTGATTTGTATGTGAATTGTATCTGAAACTCTTTACTTGTATTGTTATTCTTAAGTTGTCCCTAGTTGGAGTTCATGTGAGGACACACATGAATATTAGACTAGCACATGTATTAGTTGATGACTATGTTTCACAAGTTATGGACATGGAGATGTTGAACTAATAATGTGGACACCTGTGGAGACATGTGCTAGGACTGATCCAATACGAGAAGTAGTTCTCTCTTTAAACAACATATACGCTTTGTCCTTAGACCTGAGATTGTCGCATGTATTCAAGATTTGGATCGACCTACTTAGGGGCTATCAAACGCTACGCCGTAACAGGGTAGTTATAAAGGTAGCTTTCGGGTTTGTCAAGAAGCATGCTATAAGACATGGTCAATCAAGATGGGATTTGCCCCTCTCTGATTGAGAGTGATATCTCTGGACCCCTCGAGTGATCGGATCCGAAAATGCATTGGCCATGCTACGTACGGTTAAGAGTTAACCTACAAAGGGATTCCGAATCACACGATCGAGAAAGAGCGGTCGGCTTGAAGCTAGACCAAATATCGTGAGACAAAGGGAATAGCATGTATATTATATTGTGATGGTTCGTCTGATATGATCTTCGTGTGCGTATAGGAGTTGGCACGTCTTGCTAGAGGCCGCTACCGACTATTGGGTCAAGTAGGAGTACTCAGGCCATGTCTATACGTATCCGAACCCATAGGGTCACACACTTAAGGGGCTGGAAGCCCAATTCGGATCTGATCCGAGTTGGATTAGGTTTAGAAGTACTAATGGGCCTCGGACCCAGAGGCCCGTCAAGAACCTCTATAAATAGAGGGGTGGGGGCGCCCTAGGGTTTACACCTTTTGGCGAAACACATCTGCCGCGCCTCCCACACCCTTGCCTGTTGCAACTCGCGGATCTAGCAGTCCAGCTTGCGACGCTTCCTCCCTGCACATGTGGATACCTTGGAGGTGTTGCGCCTGCAGCACTTGGACGAGCCGCCGACGAGCCACGACGAGCCGACGACGAGCCGCGGCACGAGGGCGATCTTGCTGCACGTGGATGAGCTGCTGAGGAGCTGCTGGACGTTGACGTGATCGACTACGTATGACTATGTTGATCGACTACGTACGACTACGTTGATCGTCTTCGCTGCATCGACGCAAATCTACATCTTCCGCACCAGTAGTGCGTTGAGTGGTAATCCCATGATCCATTTATACGACAGTTCTTCCTGATTTTACGCGGTAGAAATTTTGATTTGCGCTAGTGTAGCCTAGCTCGTATCCCAACCGTGGTATCAGAGCCGTAGCTGTTTAGTTTTGGATTCGGGATGTTTGCATATGGAGATATGCGAGTTTTCAGTTTGATCTATGTCCTAGTTTCGTGTTCTTGCTGCAATGGTAGTGTAACGACATACTCCTACCGGTCGGTTTCCGCCATCCTAGTTAAGTGATACACGTAATTCCAGTTGCAATGAGTGAAGATCAATATGATTGGTCAAATCGAAATCCAGGGTCATACGCCAGACGCATTAGATGAGCAATAGTAGATGAGATCTGCTGCCGGGGTCGGGATTTTGCCGTATGCGTATGCTTCGGTAAATCAGCCGTAACTTTTCGGTATGATCTCGGATCAGGGCGAATTTTATATGAAAATTGATCTACAGAAAAAGTTACACATGAAATTCAACCGCTTTGCCATTTTCGGCGAAATTAGATTTCGCAAATTTGGCTTGGAAGATAGAGTTTCAAGCATCTGAAGTTTGGAACGTTAGGACGCTTAACTCTATTTTGCAGGATGTATGTATCTTGTGATCAGTATGGCCCTTTGTGGATGTGATGCATGTGTGTAACTCATTCGTGACCTGCGTGTCACGCGTACGGCAACACAGCACGAGCCATATGTGTTGTCACTTTATTGTATTTAATGGTCGGCATACCAATCTGTGATGATCCAAGCAACTATGTAATATTCATTACTAGCTTCTTTACTAGCTATTAGGCTTAATAGCATGTTCTAGTTCTTGGAGGACTCATCACCAGGAGGATGGCGCACATGGAACATGGAGATGGAGATCACCGTGGTGAACAGGTTCTATGGAGATGGAGATCACCATATGAAAACGGGCCATACTGTGTCACAACTGTGTGAATGCTATTCTGTTTATGTTTTACTTTCTGCATGCTGTGATGTTAGAAGTAGAACGATCCCTCACAAAGTTTAAGTTAGTATGCCCTCCCAACTAAAACTTGCACCGTCCCATATCTTGTACAATTAGTGGTGGGTCTATGAAATTAGGGTGCCACTAGTTTTCCTTGATTAGACGGGTTTGTGTCGGACACTTACACGCATAAGGGTTGGTTTGCTTAACAAGGTTATGTTAACGGTTAAGGACCTTGGGGCATAAAGGTTGGGCGCCGAGACATGGAGATGTCACCCAACAACAGGAGTCATATGTGATATGATTAGCAAAAGTTGCTTACCGATCTACCTTATTTGCTAGCGGTGATGCTAAAGCTCACTAGTAGACTCGTTAGTTGTGGATCCTGAATCACTAAGTATCAATAGAGGGATATTGATTTTAGTGGGAATAGATTCTGTTAAAATAGTTTAATGTGATTTGCTCTATCATGGATACGTTTGTCTTAGTGTATTTTTCATTACTTTTGTTGTAGATTAAATGGCACCTAGCAACACCACCTCATCGTTTGCTTTGCGTTCGGTCCTTGAGAAGGACAAGTTGAATGGAACAAACTACTCGGATTGGATCCGTAACCTGAGAATTGTTCTCAGGGCCGATAAAAAGGAAGATGTTCTAGACACCCCACTACCACCAGTACCTGCTCATGATGCATCTGCTGCCGTTAAGGCTGCTTACAAGAAGGCATTTGATGCTAATCTTAAGGTAAGCTGCCTTATGCTTGCTTGCATGGAACCCGAGCTGTAGATGCAGTTCGAAACGAATCATGAGGCACACGATATGATCGTGGCGCTCAAGGACATGTTCCAGACCCAGGCTAGGACTGAAAGGTTCAATGTGTCCAAAGCCTTTCTGGAGTGCAAGCTAGCAGAAGGTGCAGCAGTAGGACCACATGTAATCAAGATGGTTGGTTACACTCAGCGATTGGAGAAGCTGGGCTTCCCAATGGGCAAAGAGTTGGCCACTGACTTCATTCTTTCATCTCTTCCACCTAGCTATGGGAACTTCATCTCGAACTACCATATGCATGGGACAGAGAAGGGTCTGAATGAACTGTGTGGTATGCTCAAGACAGCAGAGGTAGACATCAAGAAAAGCGCTAGTACCAGCCATGTGATGGCTATACAGAACAAGCCTAGCTTTAAGAAGAAGGGCAATTCTTGGAAGAAGAAGGGTAAGGCTGGAACGTCCAAGCCAAACCCAGCGCCCAAGGTTAAAGCTGGACCTGGACCTGGACATGCTCCAGACAAAGAGTGCTTTTACTGTCATGAACTTGGTCACTGGAAGAGAAACTGCAAGCAGTACCTAGCTTCGTTGAAGAATGGCGGAAGTAAGAGTACTTCTACCTCAGGTACGCTTGTTGTTAATGTTATAGATAACATTTTTCTCGCTGATACAATTATTAATTCTTGGGTATTTGATACCGGATCGGTTGCTCATATTTACAATTCGATGCAGGGAATGATAAGAAGTAGAAGCGTGGAAAGAAGAGAAGTTGATTTCCGCGTGGGCAATAATGCAAGAGTTGCTGCGTTGACCGTCGGGACGATGCAACTCCACCTCCCGTCAGGATTTATTATGGAGTTGAATAATTGTTATTTCGTTCCTAGTTTAAGTCGAAACATTTTGTCTCCTTCATGCTTGATGAAGGATGGTTATTCATTTGCGAGTGAAAACAATGGTTGTGTGATCTCTAAGAATGATATGTTTATGGCTTTTGCACCCATTGTGAGTGGATTATTTGTTTTAAATCTTGATGGTTCACCTGTTTGTAACGTAAGTGCTAAAAGGCCTCGGCCTAATGATTTGAGTCCTACCTACTTGTGGCATTGTCGTTTGGGTCATATAAGTGAAAAGCGCATGAAGAAGCTCCATTCTGATGGACTTCTAACTTCGTTTGATTTTGAATCATACGAGACATGTGAGGCTTGCTTGCTAGGCAAGATGACCAAGACGCCTTTCACAGGATTTCCTGAGAGAGCGGTAGACTTGTTGGAACTCGTACATAGTGATGTATGCAGACCAATGAGCACGACGGCTAGAGGAGGATTCCAATACTTCATAACTTTCACTGATGATTTTAGTAGATATGGCTATGTCTACTTGATGAGGCACAAGTCTGAAACCTTTGAAAAGTTCAAGGAATTTCATAATGAAGTTGAAAATCAGCGTGGCAAGAAAATTAAGGCCTTACGATCTGATCATGGAGGCGAGCATTTGAGCCACGAGTTTAGCAATCATCTAAAGAGTTGCGGAATTGTTCCACAACTTACGCCGCCTGGAACACCTTAGAGAAACAGTGTATCCGAGCGACGTAATCGAACTTTGTTAGACATGGTTCGATCAATGATGAGCCAGTCAGACCTACTGTTGTCATTTTGGGGATACGCTCTAGAAACAGCAGCTTTCACACTTAATAGGGTACCATCTAAATCCGTAGTTAAGACACCATATTAGATATGGACTGGAAAGGTTCCTAGTTTGTCTTTTCTAAAGATTTGGGGATGTGAAGTATTTGTCAAGCGACTTCAGTCGGACAAGATCACACCCAAGTCGGATAAGTGCATTTTCGTGGGATATCCAAAGGAAACTTTGGGATATTATTTCTACAACCGGTCAGAGGGCAAAGTGTTTGTTGCTCGGAACGAGGTTTTCCTAGAGAAAGAGTTTCTCAAAGGAGAAAAGAGTGGAAAGACAGTGCATCTTGAAGAAGTTCAAGATGAGCCAATCGGGCAAGAATCAATGAGTGATGCTAACGTAGCAGAACAAGTTGAGATACCCATGGCAAGAGAAGCACCGCCACAACCACGAAGGTTGGCAAGGCTCCGCGAAATGCCAGAAATATTATTGTTGGACAATGATGAGCCTGCGACATATGCAGAAGCCATGATGGACCCAGACTCCGAAAAATGGCAGAGTGCCATGCAATCCAAAATAGAGTCCATGGGAGACAATCAAGTTTGGAACTTAGTTGACCCGCCTGATGGTGTTAAAGCCATAGAGTGCAAGTGGATCTATAAGAAGAAAAAGGACATGGATGGAAATGTTCACATCTATAAAGCACGACTTGTCACAAAAGGTTTTCGACAAGTTCAAGGAGTTGACTACGACGAGACCTTCTCGCCCGTAGTGATGCTTAAGTCCATTCGGATTATTCTAGCTATAGCTGCATATTTCGATTATGAGATATGGCAGATGGATGTCAAGACAGCTTTCCTGAATGGAAACCTAGCTGAGGACGTGTATATGATACAGCCCGAGGGTTTTGTCGATCCGAAAAATGCTGGAAAGGTATGCAAGCTTCAGAGATCCATTTATGGATTGAAGCAAGCATCTAGGAGTTGGAACATTCGTTTTGATGAAGTGGTCAAAGGGTTTGACTTCACCAAGAACGAAGAAGAGTCTTGTGTTTAAAAGAAGGTTAGTGGGAGCTCTATAGTATTTCTAATCTTATATGTTGATGACATATTACTGATTGGAAATAACATTCCTATGCTTGAGTCCGTAAAGACTTCACTGAAAAATAGTTTTTCAATGAAGGCTTATAGGTTTAAGCCAAGATACTTACATTGATAAAGTGTTGAAGCGGTTCAGCATGGAAGAGGCAAAGAAAGGGTTCTTTCCTATGTCACATGGCATACATCTCAGCAAGACTCAGTGTCCTTCGACTGCTGATGAGCGGGATCGCATGAGTAGAGTGTCATATGCCTCGGCTATTGGATCTATCATGTATGCAATGATAAGTACTCGCCCAGATGTTTCATATGCGCTAAGTATGACAAGCAGACACCAGTCTGATCCAGGTGAGAGTCACTGGACAGCGGTGAAAAACATTCTTAAGTACTTGAGAAGGACTAAAGATATGTTCCTCGTCTATGGAGGTGAGGAGGAGCTCGTTGTAACAGGTTACACCGATGCTAGTTTCCGAACCGACAGAGATGATTCAAAGTCACAATCAGGATTTGTGTTCACGCTAAATGGTGGTGCTGTCAGTTGGAAGAGTTCCAAATAGGAGACGGTGGTCGATTCTACGACAGAAGCCGAGTACATTGTGGCTTCGGAAGCCGCGAAGGAAGGTGTTTGGATAAGGAATTTCCTCATTGAGCTTGGTGTGTTCCCGTATGCGTCCAGCCCATTGAATCTCTACTGTGATAATAATGGGGCAATTACGCAAGCAAAGGAGCCAAGGAACCACCAGAAGAACAAACACGTAATGCGGCGATTTCATCTCATTCGTGACTTCGTTAACCGGGGTGAGATCAAGATATGCAAAATACACACGGATCTGAACATTTCTGATCTGTTGACAAAACCACTCCCGCAGGCTAAGCATGATGCGCATGTAAGAGCTATGGGTATTAGGTACCTTCTAGATTGACTCTAGTGCAAGTGGGAGACTGTTGGAGGTATGCCCTAGAGGCAATCATAGAGATGATGATATTCCATTTGTATGCATGATTTCTATATTGTGTTCATTGAATATCCATTAAAGGCTACTTGAATTGATTTGCAATTATGTGAATTGTATGTGAAACTCTTTACTTGTATTGTTATTTTAAAGTTATCCCTAGTCGGAGTTCATGTGAGGACACACATGAATATTAGACTAGCACATGTATTAGTTGATGACTATGTTTCACAAGTCATGGACATGGAGATGTTGAACTAATAATGTGGACACATGTGGAGACATGTGTTAGGACTGACCCAACACGAGAAGTAGTTCTCTCTTTAAACAACATATACGCTTTGTCCTTAGACCTGAGATTGTCGCATGTATTCAAGATGTGGATCGACCTACTTAGGGGCTATCAAACGCTACGCCGTAACATGGTAGTTATAAAGGTAGCTTTCGGGTTTGTCAAGAAGCATGCTATGAGACATGGTCAATCAAGATGGGATTTGCCCCTCTCTGATTGAGAGTGATATCTCTGGGGCCCTCGAGTGATCGGATCTGAAAATGCATGGCCATGCTACGTACGGTTAAGAGTTAACCTACAAAGGGATTCCGAATCACAGGATCGAGAAAGAGCGGTCGGCTTGAAGCTAGACCAAATATCGTGAGGTAAAGGGAATAGCATGTATATTATGTTGTGATGGTTCGTTTGATATGATCTTCATGTGCGTATAGGAGTTGGCACATCTTGCTAGAGGCCGCTACCGACTATTGGGTCGAGTAGGAGTACTCAGGCCATGTCTATACGTATCCGAACCCATAGGGTCACACACTTAAGGGGCTGGAAGCCCAATTCGGATCTGATCCGAGTTGGATTAGGTTTAGAAGTACTAATGGGCCTCGGACCCAGAGGCTCATCAGGAACCTCTATAAATAGAGGGGTGGGGGCGCCCTAGGGTTTACACCTTTTGGCGAAACACATCTGCCGCGCCTCCCACACCCTCGCGTGTTGCAACTCGCGGATCTAGCAGTCCGGCTTGCGACGCTTTCTCCCTGCACGTGTGGATACCTTGGAGGTGTTGCGCCTGCAGCACTTGGACGAGCTGCTGACGAGCCACGACGAGCCGCCGACGAGCCACGATGACCCAACGACGAGCCGTGGCACGAGGGCAATCTTGCTACACGTGGACGAGCTGCTGGACGTTGACGTGATCGACTACGTACGACTACGTTGATCGACTACGTATGACTATGTTGATCATCTTCGCTGCATCGACGCAAATCTACATCTTCCGCACCAGTAGTGCGTCGAGTGGTAATCCCATGATCCTTATACGGCAGTTCTTCCTGGTTTTACGCGGTAGAAATTTTGATTTGCGCTAGTGTAGCCTACCTCGTATCCCAACATGTCCAACAATAATATTTCCCGCATTTCGTGGTTGTGGCGGTACTTCTCTTGCCATGAGTATCTCAACTTGTTCTGCTACGTTAGCATCACTCATTGATTCTTGCCCAATCGGCTCATCTTGAACTTTTTCAAGATGCACTGTCTTTCCACTCTTTTCTCCTTTGAGAAACTCTTTCTCTAGGAAAACCTCGTTTCGAGCGACAAACACTTTGCCCTCTGACCGGTTGTAGAAATAATATCCCAAAGTTTCCTTTGGATATCCCACAAAAATGCACTTATCCGACTTGGGTGTGATCTTTTCCGACTGAAGTCGCTTGACAAACACTTCACATCCCCAAATCTTTAGAAAAGACAAACTGGGAACTTTTCCAGTCCACATCTCATATGGTGTCTTAACTACGGATTTAGATGGTGTTAGGCATACACCCCAGGCCCACGAGTAGGCCTTGGACGGCCCACTAAGGGACGTACTCGGACAAGATCAGAACAAGGATAGGCGTATCCTTCTCGAACTAGTCTTGTATGTTTATGGAAAACTACTCGGACCAGATGCCGAGTAGAACTCTGTAATAGTACCCGACTAGGATTCAAACTTGTAACCCTACCCTCCCGCGTATATAAGGCCAGGCAGGGACCCCCCTCAAAACAACTCCAGTTCATCAATCCCCAAGATCAATACAAACCAACACACAGGACGTAGGGTATTACGCGATCTAGCAGCCTGAACCTGTCTAAATCGTGTTCCTTGCGTCACCATTGATTCCTTGATTCTTGACGACCCTTACCGCATAAAAGACCACCTAGGGTACCCCCTAGGCGGGTTGCCGGTCTAAAACACCGATAGCTGGCGCGCCAGGTAGGGGAACTCGTCAAGTTTCTCAGCGCAAACTCAATGGCAAAGGTCATCATCAGGCCCACCTTCTTCATCGAAGCCGGCGCCACCTTCGTTTTTGGATCCTGGCTTTGCGTCGCTGAAGGCTCGAGATCGTTCCGACGCCAGATCATCAACGTTCAGGAGAAGAAACTAGAAGATTTGACCAGAAAAAAATCTAGATTTCAAAGTCAACGAGTTCGAGTTCGACTACGCATCGGATTCAACTTCACCTCGGACTACTCCAACCTCCCAACCCCAGGACTCAGGGTCGGGCGAGGCGGAGCTACTCCTCCAAAGGGTCGGGCTCAGCCGACCCCAGGACTTGGGGTCGGACTCGACGGCAACAGTCAGCATCCAAGTCGGTTTTGATTTCAACGCGGTTCACGTACGGACTCCGCAACACAACCAAAGTCTACCAAGGTTTTCTTGCTCAACCCCGAGTCGAACTCGGGCATAACGAGGATTTCGACTCCGACTCATCCTACTCACCAGAGATACCATTATCTGGCCCAGCCCAAGAGTTGGTAATCACTTCGACATCTCAAGGCAGATTCGTCCACTGGCCGGGATTGCGACCCTCTCTTCCCGACCATGACTACGACTCGCGCCTTGTCACCCATACAGACAACCTACCATATCAAGAAGGCATTCCACTCACTTCCAACCACGAAGAAAGTTACACAGAGATTGCAACATCAAGCTCCGGAAGCTACTACCCGGATAGGGAGATACTTGTTATCACTCAGAACAACAACCCGGGTACTAGCCAGAACAGAACCCCCAGGCGATTGGCACAAATCGACTACATCTCCGAAGATGAATCTATAGTTGACGCCCCTCACGTCGAAACTTCCGAGCACCGCAACCAACAAAGGGCGCGCAATGCCTCTCGAGCTAAGCGATGTTAGTCGATGGCTACAAATATTCCTATTACAAATCTTGAAAGGGCTTTCAACGCAGTCTAGGCTCAGGAGCACAATACTCCACTCGCGGCTATCGCTTCAATCAACCTTTTGACAACATTGATGCCTCAGGATAAGGATAATGCAGCCACAGCTCAACTGGTGCAGCGCGGCAATGGACTAATCGCACAACTCACGGAGCAAGCTTACAAGCTACTCGACAAAGAATCACCAATCCCGTCCGTTCCTCGTATCACTTCTCATCAAGAAGGTAGCAGGGGAGCTGCAGACAAAAATGCCGCCCCACAAAACAATGATGTAGTCAACCAACCCCGGCAACACAGGCAAGGTCCATGCAAGCATAAAGCTCATACACGACAGAAGGACACTGGAGAGGTCAGCTGCACCAACTTGGTTAAAAGTATCCGCCCTACCCGAAAGACCCGCAAGATGTCTAACTTCAGTGATCTGCAAGAAATTTTCAACAGTCGGCGCGAACGAGAAGTCGACAGCTACAACCATTTTCCCTCTTTCACAAACCAGGTAACGAAAACCAAATTACCCGAAAAGTTCAAGCCAACTGGAATTACCAAATATGATGGCAAACAAGACCCTGTCCAATAGCTATGATGTTACTCACTAGCTGTTCAAGCAGCCGGGGGCAATAACGACACCAAAGTCATTCATTTCCCCATATGCATGGAACCCGCGCCACTGATCTGGCTCGAGTCACTCAAACCCAAGTCCATTGATTCTTGGGCAGACTTGACAAAGGCTTTCACCAACAACTTCGCAGGCTCCATGGCTAGACCAGGCAACAAGATCGACTTAAGACAAATCAAGCAGAAAGAGGGCGAGACCTTACGCGACTATCTGCGATGGTTCTTCAAAAAGAAGGCTACCATAGTAGACATCTCCGAAGCAGACGTCATCGAGTGCTTACAAAACGGACTCTATGATCGACGAACATACCAAGACTTCGGTCACCGACGACCAGCTGATGTCAAAGAACTCAAAGTCATGGTGCAACAGTGGGCTGATGCAGAGGACAAAAAGCAAGAACGGTTCGGTTCCCACCATAACCGTGGACGCGACAACAACCACAACAATGAAATAGAAAGAACTCGGCATAACGATGCTCGGAACTCCTATCCGAGTAACCACAATCGCAAAAGGAAGCCCGACAACACCGTTGCCGCCATGACCAGCTCTGGTAAAAAAGGACATCGCAGAAACGACGAAGGGCCAACCTTCACAGAGCTACTCAAAAAGCAGTGCCCATGGCATCCGACTAGCAAGCACTCTGCAATAGACTGTTACAGCATGCGTCGAGTCATGCAAGACTTACCCACACCACCAACTTCTGAGGAGTACACCAAAAACAGAGATAAGGCCCAAAATAAAGCCCGCAATGGCGAAGATGAGGACGGCGACTTCCAGACAGCTGCAAAAACCATCAACGTCATTTTCGGCGGCATTCCAGGCACTGCATCCAAGCGAGCTAACAAACTCGTACTCAGGGAGATCATGGCCATCAAGCCTACGGACCCCACACCGTTAAAATGGTCGGAAGTTCCAATTTCTTTCAGCAAAAAAGACCAATGGACAAAATTTTCAGAACCTGGACGTTTCCCACTAGTCCTAGATCCAGTTGTGGCAGGTTCAAAGTTAACTAAAGTACTCATCGACGATGGAAGCGGCCTCAACGTTATCTTCGCCAAGACATTAAGAAAAATATGCCTCGACGTCACTGAAATGCTCACCCCAACGGATTCACCTTTCTACAGCATTGTACCCGGAAACGCGGCTATACCACTCGGACAAGTTGTCCTTCCAGTCATCTTGGGAACTAAGGAACATTACCGCACCGAGTACATCAGATTCGAGGTCGCCGACTTCAAGACATCTTATCATGCCATACTCGGACGGCCAGCACTCGCCAAGTTTATGGCCATACCACATTATGTCTACCTGGTACTCAAAATGCTAGGTTCCAAAGGGGAGCTCACGCTACGAGGAGATCTCCGGAGGTCCTACGAATGCGACACCGAAGCCGTGGAAATTGCTGCGACTACTCAAACTCCTAGTCCCATGCAGCAAGTCTTCACAGCCTCCAAGAAGCTCCAGCCAACCGACCTAGAGATCCCAGAAAACAAGTTGGGCTCCACAAAGGTGAAACCCACCAGTGAGCAAGACTTCAAATCAGTCGACCTCCAGACCGGTGATCCTTCCAAGACAGCCCTGATCAGAACAGGGCTGGATCCTAAATAGGAATTCGCGCTCGTCAATTTCCTTCGGGCTAACCATGATATTTTCGCTTGGAAGCCAGCTGACATGCCAGGTGTGCCCAAGGAACTGATCGAGCATTCTCTCAACGTCGATCCCAAAGCTACTCCAAAACGGCAACGACTACGCCGGTTCGCTCAGGACACACGAGACGCAATCAAGAAAGAGTTAGCAAAGCTACTCGCAGCAGGATTCATCAAAGAAGTCTTTCATCCTGACTGGCTCGCCAATCCTGTCCTTGTCCGAAAGAAAAACAACGAATGGAGAATGTGTGTCGACTACACCGACCTTAACAAACACTGTCCGAAAGATCCTTTTGGGCTACCCAGGATCGATCAAGTGGTTGACTCCACCGCTGGGTGCGCTTTGCTATGTTTTCTCGATTGCTACTCCGGCTATCACCACATAAGCCTCAAAGAGGAAGATCAAGCCAAAACAGCATTCATCACACCCTTTGGAGCCTTCTGCTACAAAACAATGTCCTTCGGACTCAAAAACGTAGGAGCAACTTACCAAAGGGCCATACAGATGTGCTTCAAAAAGCAACTTCATTGCAATGTCGAAGCTTATGTTGACGACGTCGTCGTCAAAACAAGAAACCGGGAGGAACTCATTGCTGACTTGGAGGAAACTTTTTCCAGTCTCCGTGCCTTCCAATGGAAACTCAATCCTACTAAGTGCGTCTTTGGAGTACCTTTTGGAAAATTACTCGGGTTCATCATTAGCCATCGCGGCATTGAGGCCAACCCGGAGAAGATATCTGCCATCACAAACATGCAGGCACCAGCCAGCATTAAGGATGTGCAGAAACTCACAGGTTGCATGGCCGCCCTCAACCGGTCATCTCGAGACTTGGAGAACGGGGACTACCCTTCTTCAAGATTCTCAAACGCCAGGACAAGTTCAAATGGACGGAAGAGGCAGATAAGGCATTAACACAACTCAAAAACTTTCTGTCAAAGCCTCCTGTACTCACCGCGCCCTCGCCGAATGAAGACTTGCTCCTATACATCTCCGCTACTACTCATGTCGTCAGTACGGCAATAGTAGTCGAACGGTCTGAACTGGGCCACGCTTACAAGGTCCAACGACCTGTCTACTTCGTCAGCGAAGTACTCCCAAACTCCAAAACTCGGTATCCACCAATACAAAAACTCTTATATGCTATTCTGCTCACTTCCCGGAAGCTGCGCCATTATTTCCAAGAGCACAACGTCACAGTCATCTCCGATTTCCCGCTCGGCGAAATTCTCCATAACAGAGATGCCACGGGTCAAAAGTCTCAAGCTTTGGTCGACTTCATAGCTGAGTGGATCAAAAATCAAGTTCCAACACCAGTCGAACGACCAGAACATTGGGTAATGTACTTCGACGGATCCCTCAAACTTGAAGGGGCCGGCGCAGGTGTCTTACTCATCTCCCCCAAGGGAGATCAGCTCAAGTACGTGCTGCAGATATTCTGGGAGGCATCTAATAATGAAGCCGAGTACGAAGCACTACTACACGGCCTTCGCCTCGCAATCTCCCTCGGCATCAAACGACTACTAGTGTACGGAGACTCCCTAGTCATCATAAACCAGGTCAATGACGAGTGGGACCGAAACAAGGACAACATGGACGCTTATTGCAAAGAAGTTCGTAAACTCGAAAACAAGTTCTCAGGCTTAGAGTTTCATCACATCTTTCGCGATAACAACGTTGCCGCTGATGTTTTATCCAAAATGGGTTCAACTCGTGCAGAAGTTCCAGCAGGAATTTTTGTACACGAACTACGCAAGCCGTCCATACCTTAATAGGTCACACCGCCAGTAGTCCCGACTACTGACGTCTCTTGAGAAATCATGATGATAGAAGTTGACTGGAGGACACCCTTCATCGACTACATCAAAGATCACCAGCTACCATCCGACAGGAATAAAGCTGAGCAAATCTCCCGACGCGTAAAGAATTACGTTCTAGTCGGAGACAAGCTCTACAAGAAAGGTGCATCATCTGGAGTACTCATGAAGTGCGTCACCAAAGAAGATGGCCAAGAAATCCTAGAAGAGATTCACAGAGGAATCTGCGGCAACCACGCATCTTCAAGGACACTAGTTGGCAAGGCTTTCAGAGCGGGCTTCTACTGGCCAATGGCTTTGGCCGACGCCAAACAACTGGTTCAGAAATGCAAAGGTTGTCAATTCTTCACAAAACAGCAACATGTGCTGGCCTACAAGCTAGTCACAATACCTCCAACATGGCCATTTGCCTGCTGGGGGCTCGACATGATAGGTCTGTTACCAACTGCGCCAGGAGGATTCAACAGACCGGTCACTTGCCCCAAGGCAGACCGAGTCCTCGACTTCTTGGATGAAATCGTACACCACTACGGTTTTTTCCCAACAGGATCATCACAGACCTAAGATCAAACTTCAATAATCACGACTTTTGGGAATATTGCGAGAACAGCGGCATCGACGTCCGCTATGTCTCGGTTGCTCACCTGCGAGCCAACGGACAAGTCGAGCATGCTAATGGCATGATACTCGATGCTCTAAAGAAATGACTACATGACGTCGGCAACACCAAAGGTGACAGATGGCTCAAAGAGTTACCCAATGCCTTGTGGGGCCTACGTACCCAACCATGCAAGACTACGGGACTATCACCCTATTTTCTGGTATATGGCTCGGAAGCCATACTACCCGCCGACATAATGTGGCAATCACCATCCGTTGAGCACTACGACGAAGAACTTGCAATAGAAACGCGACGAAAGGATATAGACAGTTTGGAAGAAACAAGATGCGCAGCACTAGTGCAATCTGCCAGATACCTTGATTGTTTAAGGCGTTATCACGACCGCAACGTCAAGGAAGATCTTTCAACTCGGGCGATATGGTCCTTAAACGTATTCAAGACACGTCAGGATTACATAAACTCAATTCACCGTGGGAAGGTCCTTACATCGTATCAAAGGTTACAGGACCCAAATCTTATAGGCTCTAAGAGCTCTCAGGAGAACAAGTGCCAAATTCTTGGAATATCGAACATCTCTGTCGCTACTACCCATAGCAGCACCCGAGTAGTCGCTTCAAGGCTGCTACTCGGGCCAACTGCCCGACTACCAACTTCAAGATAACTCAGCTTCGACATGAGTTCTCTCCCACAAGGATCATTGCCCCGGTACAAAAATCTTCGTATTAATCTTTACTGAAACAAGAGTACATCATGTTACATACGAGTACAAGGACTCGGCTTACATGAAGACTACAAGCAACTGCCTATTGGCGGGCTGCATTTAAGCCTCAGGCTTTTACTATATCACAAGGCCACTCAGGTCTGCCGACCGCAGGAAGGGCCTACACACAAGGAAGCTGCGCAAAATGCAGCCATGCCCAGGTACCCTACCCAAGGCAACGTCAGGTACTCCATCACCGCCATCGCCTTGGCAGCGGTAATGCCAAATCCGGCACGACGTGCCTAGAGGGAACCAAGGCTGCTCTTTTGGTAGCCTTGCGAAGCCCATCTATTCTACGGCCGCACCTCCACCCCTTTCAGAGCGGGATAAAGACTGCGGCACTCATCACCCATCACTAGCGAGTTCCAGCGCGTACTCCACTGAATCACGAGCTGCAAGATGAGGCGTGCGATGAAACCTCCTACGAGGATTCTTCTAGCATCGCGGCTATCCCTACGAGCGCAGGAGTCTGTGGAGGGAAGGTGGCCTCAATCTATGAGGAATCTTCTAGCACCGGTGCGCTCTTTGATGGCTCTGTACACTCAAACAGAAGCAACCGAAGGCAATCCATCGCTACTCAGGAACTTGAGTTGGTTCGCCCACCAGATGGCCCTATTTATAGCCGAAAGGCCACAACTACCACCTGCTCAAGAGTTACTATGAACCCATGATCAATGAGCCTGACGACTCCTGACTTTGCCCATGTGACCGCACTCATGCCACAACGGACAAAAGAGTACAGTACCCCCGTGCATCCACAAAGGATAAAAGAGTACAGTACCCCCGTGCATCCACAAAGGACAAAAAAGTACAGTACACCTGTGTCCCTCAAAAAGACGAGTACTCAAACAGCATTACGACTACTCGGCACTCGGGACTAGTACAAGCCAAGCATGGCCTACATCTCGGGGGCTTCGACTACTCTGACCCCAAAGACTCAAGGTCAGGCGGGATGAATCTTCCACCATAGAGTGTCAGGCCCAGCCTACTCCAGTACTCTGGATTGGACAAAACAGAGTAGAACTACTCTTCGCAAGACAACGATCTTCAAAATCCAAAGGCTTGATATTCAAAAGTATCAAAGTATTCGGTACAAGAACAAGAGTACACACAAAAGCTCAAAGCTCCTCTAGGGAGAAAAACTCCGACATCTTGGCTGCAATAGGCTCCGCCTCCTCGAGGTACTGCGCATATGCTTCCTCTGTGCAGTTGCGAGCCGCGCCATCTCCAGCTGCCGCCAAGTCTGCCCTCGGGTAGTAGGACTTCACAACTGCAAGAACCTGTTTGTAAACAGTCTTACAGAGTCCCGCCACTTGACTCGGGGCAGCTCTTAGTCGCTCTACTAGCGATTGCGGTCCTGCGCCTTCCTCCACGGGGGCTATGGCATTCACCAAGTCTTCGGCTGCTCCAGACAGCTCTTGGAGTTCGCCTCGAAGTCTTCCCAAGGTCTGGGCATGATCTCTACATGCCACCATGGCCATGGCAAGCATCATGCCATTTTGCATCTTTCGGTCCCGCTAATGTTCGCAAGCAGCCTGTGCTTCCGTCAGCGCCGCCCGAAGATGTTCGGCTTCATCTGCCACCCGGTCGTGAGCGTTTCTCCAGTCGATGACTTGGCTCCTTGTAGCCGCTTCCTGCTTCTTGAGCTCTACAAAAGAAAGAACTTAGGCCACAGCCAACTACAGTTGAACACACTCAGAGTAGTCGACATGCTCACCTTGATACTTCTTGTTCAAGGACTTGTAGCGGCTCTCCAGTTTTTCCTACAGAACCGCATGATCCGCGCGTTCCACGGCAAAGGACTTTGCCCCGACTTCATGAACCCGAAGAGCCTCTGTCAGTCGGGCACATTCCTGCTCCAACTGAAGGCTTCTCTCCTGAAAGCATCCAAGTATGGTATGATAAGTTTCAAAGCCACACGACTACTCGGGTCATACAACAAAATCAAAAAGGAAATCTACCTGGAAGATCCGGAAAACATCGATGGCTCTCTGGAACTCCAAATCAGAAGGCAGGCTAAGTACTGATCTTTGGGTACTCTCCACAAGATGAGGAACCATACCCAGAGTAGCACCTACAACATTCATCGCATCAGCTACCAGCCACGACTACAATAAACAGACTACAACAAAATACCTGGAGCAGTCGTTTGTTTGGCTTTCGCAACATCTACTACGGCCAGCGATCCGCCAGTGGATGACGATAACGCAGTGCTCTCCGAACCCAATGCAGCAGCGGGAATCTCCACCGAGCGAATCACCACTTGAAGCATCGACATAGTAGCTCCAAGATGGCCAGCGTCAACTTCGGGTACCTCTTCAACAGTCAAGTCCTCCAAAGGAACAGATGCTGTAGCTGAGGGGTCCGGTGCTACCCCTGTTTCTACAGGGATAGTCTCCTCTGCATCTCTGCACCAAAAAAGTGTCACACACGACTTCAAGACAATCCAATGTCATTCAAAAAAAGACAAGGAAGCTCACTGGGCTGAACGTGGCGGTAGTCGCACACGCTTCTTCTCAGCGACAGGCGGCCGAGTACTAGGCGCCGCGGGCGCTGTCTTCTCACCAAGGCCTACAAAACCGAAGTTAAGACTACAATACTACTCGAACGAATACAAGCAGAGGGGACAACGTCTACCACTGGCGATCACATTGGATTGCAAGGTACTAGTAACGAGTACTGGCGACACCTCTTTTGCTGTACCCGCTACTCCAGCAGGCAACCCCAGGACCGCCTGATCAGCAATAGGCGGCATGGCAGCCGATGGAGTTGGCACGGTCAACTCGGGGGCTACCCCAGTATCTGTTGATGGTACCCTCTCTGGCACCATGTCAATAGCCACATCGCCAACTTCTGGGTCAGTTCCGACCATTTCTTCAGAAACAGCCTCATCTTCACCAAGCACCGTATACACAGCCTTCACAAACCAAGACAAGATTCGCTACATCAATAATGAGTTCAAATCCATCATTAACAGACAAGTTACCGACTACATACCTTGGTACCCCGAGACTTCTCAGGGGTTGAAGCAGACTTAGCCGCGGACTAGTCTGTGTCTTTTAACAGGTGGAGAAGGCTTGCCCCAAGACTCCTCAACGACAGCTTCCGACTCTTCTTCCGACTGCGCCAAGTAGCCGGCAAGAACTCGGGACTTCAAAACAACAAAATCGGTATCAGCAACAAGAATCACCAGTCCAAAACAACAAGTCGGGAGCAAACGACATACCACTTCTGGCTCGTACCAGGCGTCATACTAGCGAAGGGCTGCAGGGATTACTGGTACTCCCTGATAGTTTCTAAAAAACTTAGCCAGCAGCGCCTCTACATCATCATCGGATATATCCTCATCGGACATACGCGACGGATCCTTCAGACCTACGTACTCACTTCCCGAGTGAGCACGTTGTTGGAGCGGCTGAACCCTTCTCTTCAGGAAGCTGGCCGCCACGTTGATCCCAGTCAAACCGAGTACCTTGAACTCGGTGATCTGCTGCATCAGGTGATCGAGCTCAGGGGTATCCTCAGGCTCGCTCACCCAGTTCTTCGCATGCTTGGGCACGTGACCGGTCACCACAGGCAAGCAGGGTTCATGGTTCCCGATGTAGAACCACCTTTTCTTCCACTCCCCATGGGAGTCGGTTAGAGTATACTCAATATACACGCCCGAGTTCCTAAGCTGAAACCCGACGCCTCCAAAGACTTCCGTCTGCTGAGCACTCAGTTGAGGCTTACAACGGAATAGCTTCCTAAACAACTCAAGACTTCGAGGTACTCCTAGGTATACTTCGCACAGATGTACGAAAATAGACATGTGCAGTATACCATTGGGATTCAAGTGGACAAGTTGGAGTTTATAGTACTCAAGAATACCTCTGAAGAAGTCGGAGGTGGGCACCACTAATCCCCTTTCCACAAAATGTGCAAGCATCACTGTCTCGACAGGATGTTCCTCAAACTACCACGCATTGGGAAACGCGGGGCGCCACTCAAGAATCTCCTTCGGCTGAAGGAGCTTTGCATCAACTAGCGCTTGGACAGCTTCCTCCTTCATCACCGAGTGTTGCCAAGTCACCCTAGGCAGCGGCGGTGCAGTTTGGTTCGTCGGCCCAGCCTTCGGTGTCGGCAGCACCAACTCCTTCCCCTTCTTGGATTTGACCTTGCCCGTCGCCGGAGCCTTGCCCTGGATCTTCTCGGGTTTCTTGCCCATCTTCTTGGTGCGCATTCGACGGACTCAACCTCAAGATAAGAGGGGTCTCTCTCAAAAAGCGGCAATGGCGGAGGCGGCGACACTGGTGGCGGCGAAACACCGAGCGGAGGCGCAGTGGGGGAAGGAAAAAGAGATCTGATTACCGTATGGCGTAACAGCAACCGAAAGGAGGCCTTCCAGTTTTATCTCCGCCGGATCCAGTTTTCCACGCGTCAGTTGCGCAACGGATAGATTAATCGCGTATCAATCATCTTAAACATTCAACGGCTACTCTATTCAACGGACTGCTGACCACTTCAACGACAGAAATCGCCTAAGTGCTCGGGGACTACGGGTACCGTACCCGTTGGTCAGTTTTTTCTTTTCAAGATCTCCAAGGGTAAAATGGACAAAAGCTGGTTTGACCCTAAGCCTGACTCTTTGACTCAACCTAAGGCTTGGAGGGCTACTCCATATGGAGTGTGATGGACATCGCACTACCATATAAAACTACTCGAGAACGAAAACAGCTCGAAGATGCAGAAAAGAGTACCTTCCAGCCACGCGATAGTACTCGAGCACTTCAGTCTGCAAAACTACTCGGGTAGTGCCCGCAGTGCCCAAGACTATTGCGCACGACTACAAAGTACTCGGGGGCTTGTCGGGCATACTCCCCAGGCCCACGAGTAGGCCTTGGACGACCCGCTAAGGGACGTACTCGGACAAGATCAAAACAAGGATAGTATCCTTCTCGGACTAGTCTTGTATGTTTATGGAAAACTACTCAGGCCAGATGCCGAGTAGAACTCTATAATAGTACCCGACTAGGATTCAGACTTGTAACCCTGTCCTCCCGCGTATATAAGGCCGGGCAGGGACCCCCCTCAAAACAACTCCAGTTCATCAATCCCCAAGATCAATACAAACCAACACACAGGATGTAGGGTATTACGCGATCTAGCGGCCCGAACCTGTCTAAATCGTGTTCCTTGCGCCACCATTGATTCCTTGATTCTCGACGACCCTTACCGCATAAAATACCACCTAGGGTACCCCCTAGGTGGGTTGCCGGTCTAAAACACCGACAGATGGTACCTTATTAAGTATGAAAGCTGCTGTTTCTAGAGCGTATCCCCAAAATGACAACGGTAGGTCCGACTGGCTCATCATTGATCGAACCATGTCTAACAAAGTTCAATTATGTCGCTCGGACACACCGTTTCTCTGAGGTGTTGCAGGCAGCATAAGTTGTGGAACAATTCCGCAACTCTTTAGATGATTGCTAAACTCGTGGCTCAAATACTCGCCTCCACGATCAGATCGTAAGGCCTTAATTTTCTTGCCACGTTGATTTTCAACTTCATTCTGAAATTCCTTAAACTTTTCAAAGGTTTCAGACTTGTGCCTCATCAAGTAGACATAGCCATATCTACTAAAATCATCAGTGAAAGTTATGAAGTATTGGAATCCTCCTCTAGCCGTCGTGCTCATTAGTCCGTATACATCGCTATGTACGAGTTCCAACAAGTCTACTGCTCTCTCAGGAAATCCTGTGAAAGGCGTCTTGGTCATCTTGCCTAGCAACGAAGCCTCACATGTCTCGTATGATTCAAAATCAAACGAAGTTAGAAGTCCATCAGAATGGAGCTTCTTCATGCGTTTTTCACTTATATGACCCAAACGACAATGCCACAAGTAGGTAGGACTCAAATCATTAGGCCGAGGCCTTTTAGCACATACATTACAAAATGTTTCGACTTCAACTAGGAACAAAACAACAATTATTCAACTCCATAATAAATCCTGATGGGAGGTGGAGTTGCATCGTCCTGACGGTCAACGCAGCAACTCTTGCATTATTGCCCACGCGGAAATCAACTTCTCCTCTTTCCACGCTTCTACTTCTTATCATTCCCTGCATCAAATTGCAAATATGAGCAACCGATTCGGTATCAAATACCCAAGAATTAACAATTGTATCAGCGAGAAATATGTAGTCTATAACATTAATAACAAGCGTACCTGAGGTGGAAGTACTCTTACTTCCGCCATTCTTCAACGAAGCTAGATACTGCTTGCAATTTCTCTTCCAGTGACCAAGTTCATGACAGTAAAAGCACTTTTTGTCTGGAGGAGGTCCAGGTCCAGCTTTAACCTTGGGTGCTAGGTTTGGCTTGGACGTTCCAGCCTTTCCCTTCTTCTTCCAAAAATTGTCCTTCTTCTTAAAGCTAGGCTTGTTCTGTATAGCCATCACATGGCTGCTACTAGCGCTTTTCTTGATGTCAGCCCTTGCTGTTTTAAGCATGCCACATAGCTCATTCAGACCCTTCTCCGTCCCATGCATATGGTAGTTCGAGATGAAGTTCCCATAGCTAGGCGGAAGAGACGAAAGAATGAAATCAGTGGCCAACTCTTGGCCCAGTGGGAAGCCCAACTTCTCCAACCGTTGAGTGTAACCAACCATCTTGATTACGTGTGGTCCTACTGCTGCGCCTTCTGCTAGCTTGCTCTCCACGAAGGCCTTAGACACATTGAACCTTTCAGTCCTGGCCTGTGTTTGGAACATGTCTCTAAGCGCCACGATCATATCGTGCGCCTCATGGTTTGTTTTGAACTGCATCTGCAGCTCGGGTTCCATGCAAGCAAGCATAAGGCAGCTTACTTCGAGGTTAGCATCACATGCTTTCTTGTAAGCATTCTTAGCAGCAGCGGGTGCATCATCAGCAGGTTCTTCTGGTAGTGGGTTGTCTAGAATATCTTCCTTTTTCTCAGCCCTGAGAACAATTCTCAGGTTATGGATCCAATCTGAGTAGTTTGTTCCATTCAACTTGTCCTTCTCAAGGACCGAACGCAAAGCAAACAGTGTAGTGCTGCTAGGTGTCATTTAATCTACAACAAGAGTAATGCAAAATACACTAAGAGAAACGTATCCATGATAGAGCAAATCACATTAAACTATTTTAACAGAATCTACTCCCACTAAAATCAATATCCCTCTATTGATACTTAGTGATTCTGGATCCACAACTAACAAGTCTACTAGTGAGCTTTAGCATCACCGCTAGCAAACAAGGTAGATCGGTAAGCAACTTCTTGCTAATCATATCACATATGACTCCTGTTGTTGGGTGACATCTCTATATCTCGGCACCCAACCTTTATGCCCCAAGGTCCCTAACCATTAAGATAACCTTGTTAAGCAAACCAACCTGTTGGCGCTAGAAATCGGTCAACCGAATCCAAGCGACCGACACACGACCCGGGAGAATCTGCTTAGCTCCTGTTCGGGTGAATGCCCTGGTGCGGTTCGCGCGGCGTGCCAGCCAATCTGACCTGTTGATTGGCAAGGAAGAACACGTGTCAGGTCCAGAAATTACGATCGGCTAAGTTTCCGATCGAGAGAGTTTATCAGCGAATCGGCCGATTTACTGTGGTAATGAAATCGGCTATAAGACAGCCTGATGTCTGTAGCCTTGTAGACAGGAAATTGATAGAGTATTCGGTACAAAGCTTATGATAATGACACTAGGAACAGATCTAATCGGCAATACATGAATCTAACGATAGAAAATAAAGAAAGCCGATACTACCGATTCCTAGCTGGATAACTGGTGATAAAGACTAGAAAAACAGGTAAAAACCTATGAATCTAGCAAATATCGATAACTAGTGAATAAATCTAAACGAAACTGTTGGAGGTATGCCCTAGAGGCAATCATAGAGATGATGATATTCCATTTGTATCCATGATTTGTATACTGTGTTCATTGAATATCCATTAAAGGCTACTTGAATTGATTTGCAATTATGTGAATTGTATGTGAAACTCTTTACTTGTATGGTTATTCTAAAGTTGTCCCTAGTCGGAGTTCATGTGAGGACACACATGAATATTAGACTAGCACATGTATTAGTTGATGACTATGTTTCACAAGTCATGGACATGGAGATGTTGAACTAATAATGTGGACACATGTGGAGACATGTGTTAGGACTGACCCAACACGAGAAGTAGTTCTCTCTTTAAACAACATATACGCTTTGTCCTTAGACCTGAGATTGTCGCATGTATTCTAGATGTGGATTGACCTACTTAGGGGCTATCAAACGCTACGCCGTAACAGGGTAGTTATAAAGGTAGCTTTCGGGTTTGTCAAGAAGCATGCTATGAGACATGGTCAATCAAGATGGGATTTGCCCCTCTCTGATTGAGAGTGATATCTCTGGACCCCTCGAGTGATCGGATCCGAAAATGCATGGCCATGCTACGTACGGTTAAGAGTTAACCTACAAAGGGATTCCGAATCATAGGATCGAGAAAGAGCGGTCGGCTTGAAGCTAGACCAAATATCGTGAGGCAAAGGGAATAGCATGTATATTATGTTGTGATGGTTCGTCTGATATGATCTTCGTATGCGTATAGGAGTTGGCACGTCTTGCTAGAGGCCGCTACCGACTATTGGGCCGAGTAGGAGTACTCGGGCCATGTCTATACGTATCCGAACCCATAGGGTCACACACTTAAGGGGCTGGAAGCCCAATTCGGATCTGATCCGAGTTGGATTAGGTTTTAGGAGTACTAATGGGCCTCGGATCCAGAGGCCCATCAGGAACCCCTATAAATAGAGGGGTGGGGGCGCCCTAGGGTTACACACCTTTTGGCTGAACACACTTGCCGCGCCTCCCACGCCCTCGCCTGTTGCAACTCGCGGATCTAGCAATCCGGCTTGCGACGCTTCCTCCCTGCACGTGTGGATACCTTGGAGGTGTTGCGCCTGCAGCAGTTGGACGAGCCGCCGACGAGCCGCGACGAGCCGACGACGAGCCACGGTACCAGAGGCGATCTTGCTGTGCACGTAGACGAGCTGCTGAGGAGCTGCTGGACGTGATCGACTACGTACGACTACGTTGATCGACTACGTACGACTACGTGATCGTCTTCACTGCATCGACGCAAATCTACATCTTCCGCACCAGTAGTGCATCGAGTGGTAATCCCGTGATCCTTATACGGCAGTTCTTCCTGGTTATACGCGGTAGAAAATTTTGATTTGCGCTAGTGTAGCCTACCTCGTATCACAACAGAAACAACAGCGATACGCCCGAAGTTAAAGCTTAGATATTACTCGATAAACGGAACTTACAGAATCGGCCGGAGATCAAGATGATGCAGCCCTGCCAACCCGCACGAACTCGTGGAAAAGAGAAAAGTAGTAGCGAAGTCGCTTGAAAGTAAGTACGAGGAAAAAAGTAGCTTGTTGTATTGTTTGGTTGATGATTACAGATTTACAAAGGTAGCTATTTATAGCCCCGCACAGATAACTTCTTAACCGACTAGAACTCTATCCCTAATTCAAACAGAAAACGAATATCTACAAGCACAATTCGTGCTAAGTTGGTTACTTCACGCTTCGTGGGCTGACTTCCACCTTATCCTTCTACCCCTTTCCAAACCCGTACAGGCCCAACTAGCCCATCCCCCTAATCGGCCGATTCCTTATCGGCAAAAGATTACCGATTGGGACTCTGGTATATTCGACCCAAAGCGAGACAGAAGTTGCCGGCCGATCTCTCACTGTAGCACCATTTGACCGATTCCCAAATGTGCTTCTCCGATTCCCCCTCTTCTTGGTGCCGATTCTACTAGTGATGAAATCTTGTGTCAACACATGCCCCCCAGTTTCGGAGTAAAACATAGTCTTTTACTTCGAAATTCTTTATAACCTCCCCTCCGAAACGGCCGCAGTGAAAATATCCTTCCGTTTCGCGGTCTTCCAGCTGATCATTGCAATTTTTTCGAAACGGGCGCCCACGACAGCCACTACTCCCGAAAAACTCGAAGCGCCGGCGCGGTGAAAATTCCATTTTTACCCCCACTTCAGGCATCCTTTAAATAGCGCTTCACCCGTACCTCATCTTCAAGCTTACGTCTCTTTTCTCAGCGCGCGCGCCTTCTTCTTCCTTCAACACCTTTCCCTTGCCGCCGAAGCTTTCTAGCTCCACCTCCTGTTACTCTTCCCTCTTCTCTTCCAATGGCGGCTCCTTCCGGCAGCTCTCCCGCACGCAACGCCCCAGAGGTAGCATCTCCGGTGGTGGTGGCGACAACTGTCACTCCATCCACAGATGAAGGAGCTTCATCGGAGATCCCAATGGCGATCCCCATCGCGGCCCCGTCGTCCGCATCCGCATCGGCGACCACGCCGATCACTCAGAACTTCATCCCAGAGGTAAATACCGAATCCTTCTTCTATCGGCAATGTATTCACCTTAGATCTGTTTCTTACTTTTCTACACCCCCCTTCTTTTTTAGGTAGTTAGGCATCGAATTACCATTCACCTCACGGGAAGCCCCGGCCTTGTTTGTCTCGGTCCCATGGGAAACCCAGATCCAATAGATCTCATAAATTTGGAAACCGACCGGATACCCTTCAAACTGTCTGATATGAACTTAGATCACTGGCTGGGCACTTTTAGATCCTGGCCGAATGAAACCCCAGGTTTGGAGGGAGTGGTACCAACGGGTAGCCGCATCAAGGAGCGTCTCATGGGAAGAACTCAAAATCGGCCAGTGCATCAACCTTTCCTTATCTCAGATGGAGAAAAATGAGCCGTTAGTGATGGCGGCTTCTTATTTTTGGTCTGATGCACTTAATGCATTCTTATTTGGGCACGGTCCTATGACCCCCACACTGGCCGATGTAGTCCTGTTGACCGGCCTTGACATATCCTCCCCGGATACACCCTTCCACCTTTTGACCACAACATCACATCGGCTAGACACAAGGGGAATCGGCGGATGGAAGGGTTTCATCAGAAGCAATAAGAAGACCGGGACTGTTGAGAACAGGGAGCATACGGCTTTCCTGATGATGTGGCTAGAAAAACACTTCTTTTGCGAAAGAGCCGCCGGCCCAACAACCAACACCCAAGCCTTAGCTGAAGCACTGTCCAGAGGAAACCATGTCCCCCTCGGGAAACATCTACTAGGGGCTGTGTACCACATGCTTCATCAAATCGGCACAAGACTATCCAAGGGAGAGCCGATCGGCAATCAAGGCGGGCCTTGGTGGTTCGTCAATCTGTGGTTGAACCTTTACATGAGCAGAATCACCCAGCAGCCGGTGGACCGCATGACGTTCCCCAATATCGAATCGGCGGAGGACCCTGCCGAACGCCGCCGATGCATGTCCTTTGGCGAAGCGGCGTCAGCTTTTCCAGGTTGCACGTATTCTGCTACAAAGGTAACCGAGTACTTTCGATGCTTCTACAATGGATTTAATGAAGACGCAACCATTTGGTTTCCGTATCAGCGAGACGACCCGGTCTTTGAGCTCCCCACTTGCTTCGATTCGGCTTCCGGCCGATTTGATGAAGATCTCTATGAAGGGTTGATCAAGCTAGGACTCCTACCAGCCAACTTCTTTTCGGGGAAGGATGCCCCTACGTACGAATTCTACAACCCCTCCGCTGCAGCACGTCAATTCGGCATGGGTCAGCTGCCGATTCAAGTGTACTTTGCTGGCCGAATCAAGTTTAGAGATGAGCTCACATCTGGCCTGGATTACGGTCGGTTGTGAGACCGAATTCCGGACTCCAGTACAATTAACTTGAACGACTGGCTAGTAGCTCCATTTGCTGTCCAGCCGTTCAAACTCTGGTGGGCCGATTGGAAGCAATTTCTTTTCTGCAACTCAGCATCGGCATACTGCAACCTTCTGGACCCGGCCAACATCGACCCGAACGCCGAGGTACTTCACTTAGCCGATTTTTATTCCTCTTAACATGATTAAGTACTAATGACTTTATTATTTCTTCAGGCCGAGAATCGGACCCCTCCAACACACAGCCGCAACGGACGGCTAATAGAGAGTCATCCATATACCACTTATCCTCTTATCGGCTATGACGCCCCGTCTGTTGACGTGATTGCTGGCCGATCAAAATAAGTTCATAAGAGGACTACTAAGAAGACCAGTCGCCAAGTCCGGGTTCGTACGGAATCGGCGGATCCTCCTGTGCTCGTATCGGCAGAAACTTCGACCGCACCACCTTCTCAGGTCATTCAAGGTGCCGATACTCAAGCCATCACGCAAGCTGGGGCGGCCGTCGCATCGTTGCTGTTGGAAGCCATACAGGTAAAACTGAGCTTTACTGCCCCCGATTGTTATTCCGATATTAACCCTTCTTAACCTTAGACCACACAGAGCACCCCTATGGAAATACAACAATCGGCAGCAACTCAACCAGCCATCAACGCGCCCCCGCCCCCATCCGTTGAGGTATAGTACTTATCTTACCGATTTCCTTTGGGTATTTGCGTAATGTACTTATTCAATCCTCTGACACAGGCCATCGGCACACCAAGCGCTCCTCGACCACCGATCTCTTCTCAGGGAGCTGGTCCAAGCACTGCGCCGATTATCGTGGAGTCTTCTTCATCCGATGAACCCATGGCGCAGGCTCCTGAGCAAGGCATGACGGCTTCACAAGTGCAGCATGAGGAAATTCGCTTCAAAATGGTAAGTTTCTGTTTCGGCTTCTATCCAGCCGATTTGCTCTTACTCCCCGCCGATTTATCCTTTCTCTTTATTTTCTCCAGGAACAAGACACCCCAGACAACAACCTCTTTTCCTTTGCGGTTGCTCTTTCCGATGACGAAGAAGTTGCTTCTCGCCAAGTCGCCCTGAGCTCCGTTCCTGATGACGTCCGAGCTAAACTTTCCAGCATCCGGTCCCTCCTTTAGGGGGACATCGGCCGACTAGTAGAAGATGCTTCGCCGATTCGGCAGCTCTTCAATGACGTCAGCGGACGAGTACCAGAGGAGGCGGAGGAGGCCCTGGCGCCAGCGGCCTTCATCGAGTCCATGAGGATCCCAGTCTTCAGGGCCCTTCGTCATATGGCCGATCGCGCTAAACTGGCCAAGACTCGTGAAGATGAAGACGCTTTCAAGCGTCAGGCTCAAGAGGCGCATCGGCGTATCCACGTTCTAGAAGATTCCCGCCCGGCGATCGTCGGTGAGATAGACCGCCTCAAACGTCGGAGGGCGGAGCTTGCCAAGGAGATGGAGCAAGTGACTAAGGCCATCAGTGCTGAAGAGAACAAACTCCAAGAGCTACCCTCTGTAATTGCCGATTTGACACGGGAGAGGTAGCGCTTTGCTCATGAGACCCTGAGACTCCATCGCAGCACACCGGAGGTCCCTGGATCGGCGGAAGAAGACAACGGGTTCTTGACTCTGCCGATCAGATCCGGCGTCGGGCTATCACGGCTATCGATACCCTTCTGGGTAATCTGTAAAACACTGACCGTTTTGTACGAACATTTACTATCTTCTTTGACCGTCCCTCGCGACGCCCTTTCTATTTATTGCCTTTCTTATTACCGATGGGACGTGGCTTTACCAGATTTCCACGCATCTTTTTCCATAAATACCGACCTCGGCGCTTACTCCCGATAGCACCAATTTGGATTTTGGTTTACTTTTCTTCTTCCTCTCGTCGGTGCGACTCTCTGTCATGACTTCGTCGGCTTCTTCTTCTTCTGTTAACCAGGTGAAGTCCTGACCTCTACCTTCCCTTAGATCCTAGGAAAAGAATGTTCCTTCTTATTTCCTTCTTTGTTTTAGCCTCAACATCTTAGCCCCGAGCTCGTGCGCGCCATTGAGTGCATTCACTCCGAGGACCCGTTGACGTCGGAGGACAAGGCGCTGATCCTGGCTCACCGAGAGGAACTCCAAGACCACATTACTGCGGAGGCTCGTGTGGTCTTGGATTCCGTGGTGAGTGAAAGTAATCGTCGATCTCCAACCGTTAGGAGCCATCATCGTGATGATCTTGAAGATGACGTCGCCACAGCAGCTCGCACGATCTTGGACTTCGTGGAGAGGAACGGCAACCGGCGACCTCCCACCGACAGGAGCCGTTTGCTTCCTCGGCTAGTCGTCCTCGCGGCGGCAGGGACTTCGCGCCCTCCCATGGATCGGAGTCATCTTCTCCCTCGTCAAGTTGAAGCGGAGACTTCAATGAAGGCGATAGAAGAAGAATACCTTCGCGTCATGAGCGAGTTGGAGCGGAATGGGAAGGCGTCCAAGAAGAAGAACAATTAGTTTTTTTGTATTTTTTGTTCTAAGGGCGACTAATGTTTTGTCGGCCATGTAACCCGTCGCCCGTACCGAATGAATGCAATCGGCCGATCCGGTCGACTGTGTGTTTGAACCGATTTGCATCGGTTATGAGTTTGAACCGATTTATATCGGCTATGTGTGGTCGTATCATGGTTAATTTCCTACGCCCCGACCCATATACTGGGGTAGTATCTTTTTAAGTACCTTCCGTTCAAAGCTCTAGTAAATTCCTCTCCTTCTATTGTTTCCAAAATGTAGGCATTTCCTAGAGCGCATCTGCCAATTTTATACGGCCCTTCCCAGGTAGGGGACCATTTTCCGAATTTAGGATCTTTCGACCCGATCAGTAATACCAACTTCCATACTAAGTCCCCGGGGAAGAATTGTTTGACTTTGACCTTCTTATCGTACCACCTGGCTACTCTCTTTTTATTTTCTTCAATGCTTATCAGAGCCCTCAATCGTTGGCCAGCCAAATCGTCGAGTTCCCTTTTCATAAGCGATGAGTAGTCGTCGGCCGATAACTGGTCCTGGAGCGAAATACGCCTCGATCCTGCCCTTGATTCCCACGGTAGTACTGCATCGTGACCGTACACCAGCTGGTAGGGAGACAACTTAGTAGCCCCATGACAAGCCATCCTGTATGCCCACAGGGCCTCAGTCAAACATAAATGCCACTTCTTTGGCTGTTCTTCGATTTTCCTTTTGATCAACTTGATTATCCCTTTATTAGAGGATTCCGCCTGACCATTGGCTTGAGCGTAATACGGAGAAGAATTTAACAATTTGATTCCCATATCGGTCGTGAATTCCTCAAACTCTCCCGATGTGAACATTGTTCCTTGATCAGTTGTTATAGTCTGAGGGATGCCGAATCGGTAGACGATGTGGTCCCTTACGAAGTCGGCCATGATAGCCGATGTCACGGCTCTCAACGGGATTGCCTCCACCCATTTGGTAAAGTAGTCAGTAGCCACCAGGATAAATTTATGCCCTTTGCTTGATGGTGGGTAAATCTGGCTGATAAGGTCTATTCCCCATCCCCTGAACGGCCATGGCTTGATGATAGGGTTCATGGCCGATGCGGGTGCACGCTGGACATTTCCAAACTTTTGACATTCCTGACAACCCTTATAATATTTGAAACAGTCTTCGAGGATTGTTGGCCAATAGTACCCGTTATTCCTGATCATCCATTTCATCTTATGTGCCGATTGGTGTGCCCCACATACCCCTTCATGGATCTCTCCCATTAGGGTCTTGGCTTCTTCTGTCCCGAGGCATTTGAGAAGGACTCCGTCGATCGTTCGGTAGAACAGGTCGTCTTCAAGTAGTACGTACTTGGTGGCATGAAAACGTACTCGTCGCTCCACCTTTTTGGACGGATCTTTCAGGTAGTCGGCAATTTCTTTACGCCAGTCATCGGCCGCGAGTTCTAAAGCCATAGCGCCTAGAATCGGCCGATACCCAGATGCGTGTTGGGCGAGTTTGTTTGCATCTTCGTTGCGGTCCCTTGGGATGTGCTCGATTACTGCCGATCTGAATTCTTTTAATAGCTGTAAGCAATCTTCGTAATAAATTCTTAATACGTCATCTTTGCATTCAGACCTTCCGGTCAGTTGATCCACAATAAGCATGGAATCTCCGAAGACTTCAACGGAATCGGCCTTGACTTCTCTCAATAGTTGTAAATCTTTTAATACAGCCCGGTACTCCGCTTGATTATTAGTAGCGGCGGTTTCTATCGGCAGAGAAAAATCATAGCTTGCCCCCCGAGGCGATATGAGAACGATGCCGATTCCTGATCCGACCCCGCATGATGACCCGTCGAAATATAATGTCCAAGGTGCCGGCTCTACGAGGGCAATCTCCGGTCCGCAGTGTTGGGCGACGAAATCGGCCATGACTTGACCCTTGACGGGTTTTGCCGATTCATACCGCAGGTCAAATTCTGATAAAGCTAAGATCCATTTGCCGATTCGTCCTTTCAATATCGGCAGTGATAGCATGTATTTTACTACGTCGTCTTTGCATACGACTACACATTCTGCCGACAGTAGATAGTGCCTGAGTTTGGTGCATGAGAAGTAAAGACACAGGCACAAACGCTCCACTGGAGGATATCTTGTTTCAGCATCCAGGAGTCTTCTACTGACGTAATAAATTACCCGCTCTTTGCCTTCAAACTCCTGGACTAGAGCCGACCCAATAGCTTTTTCATCGGCTGATAAGTACAGTTTAAACGGCTTACCAGTTTGAGGGGGAACCAACACTGGTGGTGAGACCAAGTATTGCTTGATATCTTCTAACGCTTTGCGCTGCTCTTCTCCCCATATAAATTCCTGGTCCGGTTTTAGCTTCAGAAGTGGCGTGAACGCCTGAATCCGTCCAGATAGATTAGATATAAATCTTCTGATGAAATTCACCTTGCCGATTAGAGACTGCAGTTCGGTTTTGTTCTGTGGGGCCATGACTTTGTTGATGGCCGCTATGGTCTTCCGATTGACTTCTATGCCTCGTTCATGTACCATGAATCCTAAGAACTGTCTGGCGGATACGCCGAAAGCACATTTGTTGGGATTCATCTTAAGACCGTGCTTTTTGGTACACTCTAGCACTTTTCGCAAATCGGCCAGATGTTCCTCGTGACCTTTGGACTTGACCACGACATCATCGATGTAGATTTCTACCAGAAGGCCAATGAGTTTGTGAAAAATGTAATTCATAGCTCTCTGATATGTAGCGCCAGCGTTCTTCAAGCCGAAAGTCATCACCACCCACTCGAACAAACCAAGATGGCCTGGACATCTGAAGGCCGTTTTGGGTATATCCTCTTCGGCCATAAGTATTTGATTGTATCCGGCGTTCCCGTCCATGAAGCTAATGATTTTATGCCCCGCGGCGGCGTCGATCAGTACATCGGCCGTTGGCATGGGGTAACCATCCATCGGTGTGGCCTGATTAAGATTCCTGAAATCAACGCAAACGCATAGCTTCCCATTTTTCTTGTATACTGGTACGATGTTAGAAATCCACTCGGCATAACGACATTGCCGAATAAATTTTGCTTCGATTAGCCGAGTTATTTCAGCTTTTATGTCTGGTAAAATTTTAGGATTGCAGCGCCGTGCGGGTTGTTGGTACGGCCGATACCCTGGTTTTATGGGTAGCCGATGTTCAACGATGGATCTGTCTAAACCGGGCATCTCGTGATACTCCCAAGCAAAACAATCCTTGAATTCCTTTAATAAATTTGTCAATTTACACTTGTATTCTGGATCTAAATTTGCACTAATAAAAGTCGGCCTTGGTTTGGTACCATCACCTAAATCTATCATCTCCAATGAATCGGCCGACGTGAACCCGTGCCCTAGCTTCCCATCTTCTCGGGCGAACTGATCCATCTATTCTGAGTCTTCGGAGCCGACTGCTCGGATCGGCTGTAGGCCAAAATCAGTGACCTTCAGGAAATCGGTCTCCCATACCCTACCTGATATGCACCTGACGGTTTCGCAGCTCCACTGCTGCGTGTCGGCTGCTGCAATGCTGTACGCGGAGTCGGCTTTGACCACCTCGATGTTATCGCCGACCCATTGTACGAGGCACTGATGCATTGTTGATGGGATGCAGCAGTTTGCGTGTATCCAGTCTCGGCCAAGTAGCATGTTGTAGGACCCCTTGCCATTAATAATAAAGAAGGTGGTAGGAAGGGTCTTACTGCCGATGGTGAGGTCGACGCAGAGAGCACCGCGAGCGTTTGACACCTTGCCCTCGAAGTCCTTGAGCATCATGTCTGTCTTGGTTAAGTCGTCGTCGCTTTTCCCAAGTTTTTGGAGTACGGCGTACGGCATGATGTTGACTGCAGCTCCTCCGTCTACCATCAATCTAGTCAGGGGGCAGCCGTCAACATGCCCCTTAAGGAACAGCGCCTTCATATATTGTCGTTCGTCATCTTTGGGCTTCTCGAACGTGGCCATCATTGGCTCCAAAGCCAACCGCGCTGTCTGTTCTTCTACTGATGATACGTCCTGTTGATCGGCGGGAGTCATGAACTCCATCGCCAGTATGAAAACCATGCCGATCTCGGCTGCCGATTCGTCACCCGCCGATTCATCGTCCCTTTTATCGTTTCTTTTGGGGCGCCACACCTGAGGCCTCCCTTCCTTCTTATCTGCCGTGCTCTGTTGTTCCTCCTCTTGTTGTTCCCATTGGCGGAGACGTTGGATTCTTCGTTTTTGAGATTTGGTCAATCCGTCGGGGCACCACCTGGGGTTTATTGGTCTTCCCTCTGACCTGGCGCATTCCCACTCTGGTTCGCGTCCTAACGGGTTTTCATCCGTCACCCGAGCGTCGGCCGTCTCTTCGAGTCGGCTGTGAACGCTGGCTTTGTTGTCTGACTGGTCATGTCGATCAGTCCTACCCCCCTGCCTATCATGGCGTCTATCTTCCGACCGATCATATCGGTCACTTCTGCCCCCCAGCCGATCACGCACGGGAGGGCGCTAGTTATCTTGGTTGCGCCAATTCCTGCTGATCGGTTCTGGCCTTCCGTCTCTGGAATGAGACCTGTTGAACGGCCGATTGCCACGATAAGGACCGTTGCATTTTGGGCAAGTATCGGCCGAAGGTAGCCTGAGGTTATTTTCCCAACAATGAATGAAGAACGGGCATCTCCAGTGCTCCTCGTGCCGACGCATTGCTTCTTCTCGGGACCTTGAGCGTTCATGCTGACGTTGGTACTTCTGGAGTAGGAACTGGGAAGTAATGCGTGGCCCTTCTGACTCACCATCGTCGTCCTCTATCCGTCGCTTCCCCTTGACATCTTCAGGCGTAGCTTGATTTCTGGGATCGACAACGCCACTCTTTTTGGCCGATTCGAACGTCAGCGCTTTTGTTTGGAGTGAATTCTTCCCCGTATCAACCATGTTGGTAGGAAAGGGGTGTTGGTCAATCTTCATTGGCTTGGCCGATTTTGCCGGCACTTCAAATTTAAGTCTGCCTTGCTCAATGGCCGACTGTATCTGTTGCTTGAAGATCTTGCACTCGTTGGTATCATGTGATGTGGCATTGTGCCACTTGCAATACTTCATCTTTTTTAATTGTTCGGCAGAAGGTATTGTATGGTACGGCGAGAGTTTAATCTGCCCTTCCTAGAGGAGAAGGTCAAAGATTTTATCGGCTTTGGTTGTGTCAAAACCGAACACTTCCGGATCCTTCTTGCCGAATGGGCATGATATCGGCTTTTTTCCCCTGATCCACTCCGCAAGTCCGACTTCAACATCCTCCTCATCCTCTAACTCTTCCAGGAACGCCACTTTCTTCTTGAAATTTCTTCACGGATCGAAAGGACGCACCTCTTGCCCAGATAGTCGGTGAACAATCTGGCTCAGACTTTCGAACTCTTGTGAAGCGTATCTTTCTTTGATGTGGGGCAAAAGGCCTTGAAAAGCTATATCGGCCAACTGCGCATCGGTAAGAGCCAGGGAGTAGCACTTGTTTCTGATTTCCTGAAACCTCTGTATGTACGAAGATATCGGCTCATCACTCCTTTGCCTGAGGCTAGTCAAATCAGACAACTTCATCTCATGCACCCCGGCGTAGAAGTATTTGTGAAACTGTCTCTCTAAATCGGCCCATGTAATAATCGAGTTTGGCGGTAATGTCGTGAACCATTGAAAGGCCGAACCAGACAGAGATGACGAGAACAACCGTACCCGTAGGGCGTCTTGCGTAGCTGCTTCGCCGCATTGGATGATGAATCTATTTACATGCTCTACGGTCGAAGTATCATCCATCCCCGAAAATTTAGTGAAATCAGGAACTTTATACCGATGGGGGAACGGCAATAAGTCATATGTAGACGGGTATGGTGTTCTGTAGGTATAAGTTTGCATTTTCGGCTTCAAGCCGAATTGTTCTTGCATTACCTCCGCAGTACGTGCCGACCAATCTGGCTGTTGCTGGTGAATTATTGGCTGTGGCATCGGCACATGCTGGTAAATCGGAGGCTGGATAAATGGAGGCTGATTGAGAGGTGGTATATGAGTGAAAGCCGGCTGTGTAGTAAAGGTCGGCTGTTTGAATGAACCACTCGTTTCATCATATAGCATGAGCTCTGCTGTCTTGTTGACCTCCAGAGCGACAGGCTGGTATGGTGGTATGGTCGGCTGAATGGCCGCCTGGAAGGATGCCGGAACGGAGGGTTTCCTTGACTGGCCGATTGATTCAGACCGGCCGTGGTTGAAGGTGCACCCCAGGGTGATGGGCTGACTGGAGGGAATGGTGCAGAGGACAGCTGGATAGAGCCATATCCCAAAGGAGTTGATGATGCAAAAGCGCCTCAACTCCCGACAGAAAATTGAATCGGCTGTGAAGCCGAATTCGGATAAGTCTGATTTGGTGGAATCGGCTGAAAATATGTTGGTCCCCTGTACCCTTGAGGTACCCCACCAACGAAGGAGTTGACAACAGCGTTGTGCACCATGTTGGAAAGTACCGGGGACTGATCAATGAAGGCGTGATGAATAGACTGTTGAATCATATCGGACATTTTATCCGAATCTTCAGAAATCGTGATCTGGCGGGGAGCAGGGAACGAAGTCTTCTTGATGGTCTCCCCGCTTCTGGAGCGACTGAAAGACTTCAGGCAAGCTTTCCGGAACTGTGCCATATACTTGTCCAGATCTTCCTTCTGGTCATCCTTCAGATCTGCTTCCGTCACCTCGATAACATTATCTTCGAAGACCTCAGCAACTTTCGACATGACGGCGGTTGTATTGGTCCCACCGGGCGTGCCAAAAGTGTGTTGGCGCTAGAAATCGGTCAACCGAATCCAAGCAACCGACACACGACCCGGGAGAATCTGCTTAGCTCCTGTTCGGGTGAATGCCCTGGTGCGGTTCGCGCGGCGTGCCAGCCAATCTGACCTGTTGATTGGCAAGGAAGAACACGTGTCAGGTCCAGAAATTACGATCGGCTAAGTTTCCGATCGAGAGAGTTTATCAGCGAATCGGCCGATTTACTGTGGTAATAAAATCGGCTATAAGACAGCCTGATCTCTGTAGCCTTGTAGATAGGAAATTGATAGAGTATTCGGTACAAAGGTTATGATAACGACACTAGGAACAGATCTAATCGGCAATAGATGAATCTAACGATAGAAAATAAAGAAAGCCGATACTACCAATTCCTAGCTGGATAACTGGTGATAAAGACTAGAAAAACAGGTAAAAACCTATGAATCTAGCAAATATCGATAACTAGTGAATAAATCTAAACGAAACAACAGCGATACGCCCGAAGTTAAAGTTTAGATATTACTCGATAAACGGAACTTACAGAATCGGCCGGAGATCAAGATGATGCAGCCCTGCCAACCCGCACGAACTCGTGGAAAAGAGAAAAGTAGTAGCGAAGTCGCTTGAAAGTAAGTACGAGGAAAAAAGTAGCTTGTTGTATTGATTGGTTGATGATTACAGATTTACAAAGGTAGCTATTTATAGCCCCGCACAGATAACTTCTTAACCGACTAGAACTCTATCCCTAATTCAAACAGAAAACGAATATCTACAAGCACAATTCGTGCTAAGTTGGTTACTTCACGCTTCATGGGCTGACTTCCACCTTATCCTTCTACCCCTTTCCAAACCCGTACAGGCCCAACTAGCCCATCCCCCTAATCGGCCGATTCCTTATCGGCAAAAGATTACCGATTGGGACTCTGGTATATTCGACCCAAAGCGAGATAGAAGTTGCCGGCCGATCTCTCACTGTAGCACCATTTGACCGATTCCCAACTGTGCTTCTCCGATTCCCCCTCTTCTTGGCGCCGATTCTACTAGTGACGAAATCTGGCGTCAACACAACCCTTATGCGTGTAAGTGTCCGACACGAACCCGTCTAGTCAAGGAAAACTAGTAGCACCCTAATTTCATAGACCCACCACTAATTGTACGAGACATGGGACGGTGCAAGTTTTAGTTGGGAGGGCATACTAACTTAAACTTTGTGAGGGATCGTTCTACTTCTAACATCACAGCATGCAGAAAGTAAAACATAAACAGAATAGAATTCACACAGTTGTGACACAGTATGGCCTGTTTTCTTATGGTGATCTCCATCTCCACAGAACCTGTTCACCATGGTGATCTCCATCTCCATGTTCAATGTGCGCCATCCTCCTGGTGATGAGTCCTCCAAGAACTAGAACATGCTATTATGCCTAATAGCTAGAAAAGAAGCTAGTAATGAAGATTACATAGTTGCTTGGATCATCACAGATTGGTACGCAGACCATTAAATACATTGAAGTGACAACACATATGGCTCCGGCCGTGTTGCCGTACGCGTGACACAGAGGTCACGAATGAGTTACACACATGCATCACATACACAAAGGGGCCATACTGATCACAAGATACATAAATCCTGCAAAACAGAGTTAAGCGTCCTAACGTTCCAAACTTCGGAGGCCTGAAACTCCATCTTCCAAGCCAAATTTGGGAAATCTAATTTCGCCGAAAATGCAAAACCATTGAATTTCATGTGTAACTTTTTCTGTAGATCAATTTTCATATAAAATTCGCCCCGATCCGAGATCATACCGAAAAGTTACGGCTGATTTACCGAAGCACACGCACACGGCAAAATCCCGACCCGGTAGTAAATCCAATCTACTATTGCACATCTCATGCGCCTGGCGTATTGTTGGCATTAGAAATCATTTGATCGAATTCCCAGCGTCGGACACACGACCCGGGAGAATCTGCTTAGCTCCTGTTCGGGTGATCGCCCTGGTGCGGTTAACCCGGCGTGCCAGCCAATCTGACCTGTTGATTGGCAAGGAAATAAACGTGTCAGTCCCCAGAGGTTGCGATCGGCTAAGGTTCCGATCTTGAGAAAGCTTATCAGCGAATCGGCCGATTACCAGGCAACGTTTGTGAAGAAAACTACTAGAGTAATCTAAACAACGCTAGGGTAGCAACACTAGGAACAAATCTGATCGGCTATGCACGAAATAGGTAGATTAAACAGCAAAATATAAGAAAAGCCGAAAATACTGATTCCTAGATGGATAACTGGTGATAAAACTAGAACAACAGGCAAAACCTAGAATTCTAGTAAGTATCGATAACTGGTGAATAAATCTAAATGAAACGACAGCGATGCGCCCGAAGTTAAAGCTTAGAAATTACTCGATAAAAGGAACTTACAAGATCAGCCGGAGGTCAAGTTGATGCAGCCCCGCCAACCCGTACGAACTCGTGAAAAAGGAGAAAAAGTGTTGGCGAAGTCGCCTGCTTGAAAGTAAGTACGAGGAAAAAGTAGTTTGTTGTATTGAGTTGATGATGATTACAGATTCATAAGGGTGGCTATTTATAGCCTGTTGCAAACGACTTCTTATCCGAGTAGAACTCTATCCCTAAATTTAAACAGAAAAACTTCTTATACGACTAGAACTCTATCCCTAAGTTTAAACAGAAAAAGAATATTTACAAGTACGATTCGTACTATTTTCACGCGCTTCATGGGCTGACCTCTTCTTCATCTTCATAATCTTTTTTAAGCCCACATCGGCCTAACTATTCCAACCTCCTAATCGGCCGATCTCCTCTTTGGCAAGGGGGTAACCGATCAGGACCCACACGTCGAGGGCTCAGACTCATCCCGACCCTGGGGACTAAGGTCGGACGAGGCGAAGATCCTCCCTCGGAGGGTCGGGCGCGTCCGATCCCAAACCCCAAGGGTCGGGCGAGGCGGAGATCCTCCCTTAGAGGGTCGGGCGCATCCAATCCCAAACCTCAGGGGTCGAGCGAGGCGGAGATCCTCCCTTGGAGGGTTGGGCGCGTCTGATCCCAAGTCTCAGGGGTCGGTCGAGGCGGAAATCCTCCCCTGGAAGGTCGGGCGCGTCCGATCCCAAACCTCAGGGGTCGGGCGAGGCGGAACTCCAAGGATCAATCGGCCGATCCTCGACTGCAGCATCAATTGGCCGATCCTTGACTGTAGCACCAATCGGCTGATTTCCAATCATCGCCCTTATATCTCGCCTCATCTCCTAATTCCTTCCACTTCCAACGCCGATTTTACACGTGTCAAAATCTGGCGTCAACACATGCCCCCCAGTTTCGGAGTAAAACATAGTCTTTACTTCGAAATTCTTTTCAACTTCTCATCCGAAACAGATGCCATGAAAATATCCTTCCGTTTCGCGGTCTCCAACCTGATGATTGCAATCTTTTTGAAATGGGTGCCCACGACATCCACTACTTCCGAAAAACTCGAAACGCCGGCACGGTAAAAATTCCGCTTTTACCCCTTCTCAGAGCTTCTTTAAATATCAGCACATCCCGTACTCCTTACGAGCTCACGTCCTTCTTCTTCAGCGCACAAGCTTTTCTTCCCCCTTCAACACTTTCCTCAATCCTCCAATTCTTCAGCGCCTCCTTCCCTTCGCATTCCCTCCTACTTTTCCAATGGCGGCACCTTCAGGCACCTCACAAACGCGCGAAGCTCCAGAAATGGCGCCTTCGGCAGAGATTCCAGTAGCGACAGCGGTGGCTCCATTGACGGAAGAAGGAGCTCCATCGGCGAAAGCTGAAGCTTCATCCGAGATCCCATTGGCAGCTTCATCATCTGCAGTTGCACCGGCGACTCCGCCGATTACGAGGAGCTTCATCCCGGAGGTCATTATCGAAATTTTCCTTTATTAGTAATGCATTTACCTTTGATCTATTTCTTACTCTCGCACCCCCTTTTCTTTTTTAGGCAGTTAGGCATCGCATCACCATTCGCCTTACAGAAAGCCTCGGCCTTATCTGCCTCGGGCCCATGGGAAACCCAGATCCAACCAACCTAATCAACTTGGAAACCCATAGGATCCCCTTCAAACAATCAACTATGGACCTAGATCACTGGTCGGGTACCTTTAGGTCTTGGCTGAACGAAACTCCTGGTTGGAGGGAATGGTACCAACGGATAGCCGCCTCCAAGAAGGTCTGATGGGACGAGCTCAAAATTGGCCAATGCATCGATCTATCCTTGTCCCAAATGGAACGGAATGAGCCGTTAGTGATGGCAGCTTCTTACTTCTGGTCCGATGCTCTCAACGCATTCCTGTTTGGACACGGACCTATGACCCCCACATTGGCTGATGTAGTCTTGCTGACCGGCCTGGACATCTCTTCCCCGGACACCCCTTTCCGCCTTATAGCCACAACATCACATCGGCTGGACACAAGGGGAATCGGCGGGTGGAAAGGCTTCATCAGATGCAACAAAAGGGCCGGATCTGTCGAGAACAGAGAGCATACGGCCTTCCTGATGATGTGGCTAGAGAAGCACTTCTTATGTGGGAGAGCAGCTGGTCCATCTACCAATACCCAAGCTCTGGCCGAAGCACTATCAATAGGGACTTCTGTTCCTCTTGGAAAGCACTTACTGGGAGCGGTCTACCACATGCTTCACCAAATCGGCATTAAGCTATCCCAAGGGGAGCCGATTGGAAACCCAGGTGGACCATGGTGGTTCATTAACTTATGGCTGAACTTGTATATGAGCGAGATCTCTCAGCAGCGAGTGGAAAATATGACATTCCCCAACGTCGAATCGGAAGAGAATCTCACTGTCCGACGTCGGTGTACGTCTTTCGGCGAAGCGGCATCAGCCTTCTCTGGTTGCTCGTACTCTGCGACCAAGGTGGCCGAATACTTCCGGTGTTTTTATAACGGGTTCAATGAAGATGCAACCGTCTGGTTCCCTTATCGGAGAGATGACCCAATCTTTGAACTCCCTTCTTGCTTCGACTCAACCACCGGCCGATTTGACGAAGATCTCACAGATGAACTAATTAAACCAGGGATCTTACCGGCCAACTTCTTCTCAGGAAAAGATGCCCCTACATATGAATTCTACAACCCCTCTGTTGTAGCATGGCAATTCGGCATGGGTCAACTGCCAATTCAGGCATACTTCATCGGCCGAGCAAAGTTCAGAGATGAGCTCACCAAGGGCCTTGACTATAGTCGGCTGCGAAATCGGATACCAGACTCCAGCACCATAGACTTGAATGACTGGATAGTAGCCCCCTTTGCTGTCCAACAATTCAAGCTATGGTGGGCCGAATGGAAACAGTACCTATTCTGCGCCTCCGCATCGACATACTGCAATCTCTTGGATCCAGCCAACATCGATCCGAACGCCGAGGTATTTCTCCCCTAGCCGATCTTCATTCCTTTATTAATGCGGTTAAATATGTACACTAACATCTTGCTGTTACTTCAGTCTGAAAACCGCGTTCCCCCAACACACAGTCGGAGTGGCCAGCCGATAGAGGATAATCACCCATACACCATCTTCCCCCTTATCGGCTATGATGCCCCTTCCGTGGATGTGATTGCCGGCCGATCGAAGCAGGCGCGGAAGAAGGTTACCAAAAAGACCAGTCGCCGAGTACGAACTCGTATAGAACCGGCCGACCCTCCTATGATCACATCGGCAGAAACTTTGGCCGCATTGCCCCTTCCAGCTGCTGGAGAAGTGGATACTCAAGTCATCACGCAAGCTGGAGCGGCCGCTGCATCATTATTGGTGGAGGCTATGCAGGTAAACTTGTTGTCTGATCCTACCGATTGCCATCTCTATACTGACTCATCTTATTTTAGACTGCACAAATCACTTCTGTGGACTCACAACAATCGGCAGCAACCCAATCGGTCATCAACACGCCCACGCTTCCATCTGCCGAGGTAGACTACTCTTCAACCGATTTTTCCAGTATTTGGATAATATTCTTATTCAATCTTTTGTCACAGGTCACCGGCACGCTTAGCGCCCCACCTAGCCAACCAATGGTCATCTTCCGGGAAGCTGGCCCGAGCACAGCACCAATCATGGTGGAGTCTTCTACTTCTGACGAACCAATGGTACTGGCCCCTGAACCGAGGATAACGGCTTCTCAAACGCAATTTGAAGAAATCCGTTTTAAGGAGGTAAGAGAATTCTCACCCTTACTCGGCTGATTTGCTATCATCATCGGCTGATTTGTTCTTCTTCTTGGCTTATTATTTTCCAGGAACAGGACACTCCCAACAACAGCCTTTTCTTATTTGCGCTCGCACTCTCCGATGACGAGGAAGTCGCCTCTCGCCAGGTCACCTTGAGCTCTGCCCCTGTTGACGTCCGTGCCAAACTGCAAGCATCCGATCCCTTCTTCAAGAGGACATCGGCCGATTAGTAGAAGATGCCTCGCCGATTCGGCAACTTTTTGGTGACGTCAGCGGGCGAGTACCAGAAGAAGAGGAAGAGGCCTTGGCGCTGGCCGCGTATATCGAGTCAATGAGGATTCCAGTCTTTAGGGCCCTGCGCCACATGGCCGATCGCGCCAAGTTGACCAAGACTCATGAAGAAGAAGACACGTACAAGTGTCAAGCTCAAGAGGTGCATCAACGGATTCACTTTCTGGAAGACTCTCGCCCGGGGATCGTCGGCACGATAGATCGCCTCAAGCGCCGAAGGGCAGAGCTTGCCAAGGAGATGGAGCAGGTGACCAAAGCAATAGATGCCGAAGAGAAGAGGCTTCAAGAACTCCCTTCCGTTATTGCCGATCTGAAACGGGAGAGGCAGCACCTGGCTCACGAAGCCCTCAGACTCCACCGCCACATGTTAGAAGTCCCCGGATTGGTAGAGGATGACCAACGGGTCCTGGACTCTGCCGATCAGATCCGGCGCCGAGCGGTCGCAACTATCGATGCCCTTCTGGGTGACCTGTAAAAGTACTAGCAGTTCTTGTACAAACATTTAATGTCCCCTTTGACCGTCCTTCGCGGCGCCCCCTTTATTTATTACCTTTTTCACTTCTGATGGGACGCGTCTTACCAAACATTCACGCCTTCCTTTCTTATAAACGCCGGCCTAGGTCCCTGTTCCGAGAGCACCTGTCTAGCTTGGCTTCATCTTCCCAACCTGTTTTCGTCGGTGCGCCATTCAGTCATGTCTTCTTCATCTTCTACCTCTTCTGTTAATCAGGTAAAAGATTTGCCTCCATTCTCTTTCTTAGTTTGACTCCTCTGAAGGAAATCACCTTTTCAGCGACTATACGTATATTGTTGTTCTCCGCAGCTGCGGCGTCTTAGCCCTGAACTAGAACGAGCCATCGGACTCGTGCATTCTGACGAACCGCTGTCGCAAGAAGACAAGGACTTAATCAGGGCTCATCGCGACGAACTTCAAGAGCACGTCCCTGCTGACGTCCGCCAAATCTGGGATTTTCTGGACGGCAACGACCACTGGCGACCTCAAGCCGACCGAAGTCATCCGCTTCCCCATCAAACCATCCTCGAAGATGCAGCAGCAGGAACATCACGCCCGGCCATGGACCGGAGTCACCCTCTCCCCCGTCAAGTCGAAGCGGAGGCTTCGATGAAAGAGATAGAAGAAGAGTACATCCGACTTCTGATAGCACTAGGTCGGGCTGAGAGAGATCGTAAGAAAAAGCGTGATTAATTATTTTTTGTTCTAAGGGTGACTTGTACCTTGTCGGCCGTGTAACCCACCGTCCGTACCGAATGAAATATATCGGCCGATTTGGACGATTATGTGTTTTCTCTAGACGAATCCTTTTGCATCGGCTGTGTGTTGTTCATCGTGGTCGATCCTTATGCTCCGACCCATATACTAGGGTAGTACCTTTTCAAGTATCTTCCGTTCAGAGCCCTAGTAAACTCTTTTCCTTCGATTGTTTCCAGAATATAAGCGTTTCCTGGAGCACATTTGCCGATTTTATATGGCCCTTCCCATGTAGGGGACCACTTACCACATTTAGGATCTTTCGACCCAATCGACAACACTAACTTCCAAACCAGGTCCCCCGGAGAGAATTGTTTGACTTTGACCTTCTTATCATACCACCTGGCCACTTTCTTCTTGTTTTCTTCAATGCTTATCAAAGCTCTCAATCGTTGGCCAGCCAAGTCATCAAGTTCCCCTTTCATGAGTGAGGAATAGTCGTCGGCCGTCAACTGGTCCTGGAGCGAAGTGCGTCTCGACCCCGCCCTCAATTCCCATGGTAGTACTGCATCGTGACCGTACACCAACTGATAAGGGGACAACTTGGTGGCCCCATGGCAAGCCATCCTGTATGCCCATAGGGCTTCAGTCAGACATAGATGCCACTTTTTCGGCTGCTCCTCTATCTTCCTCTTGATTAACTTTATTATCCCTTTGTTGGAGGATTCGGCCTGGCCGTTAGCTTGGGCATAATACGGAGAGGAGTTTAACAATTTGATTCCCATATCGGCCGTGAACTCCTCGAATTCTCCTGACGTAAACATCGTCCCTTGATCGGTTGTGATAGTCTAGGGGATGCCGAAGCGGTAGACAATATGGTCCCTTACGAAGTCAACCATGGCAGCCGATGTCACGGCCCTTAACGGAATTGTTTCCACCCATTTGGTGAAATAATCGGTGGCCACCAGAATGAACTTGTGCCCTTTGCTTGACGGAGGATAAATTTGGCCGATGAGGTCTATTCCCCAACCTCTGAACGGCCATGGTTTGATAATGGGATTCATGGCCGATGCGGGCGCACGTTGGACATTCCCGTATTTCTGACAATCCTGGCATCCTTTATAATATTTGAAGCAATCTTCGAGGATCGTCGGCCAGTAATACCCATTATTCCTAATCATCCATTTTATCTTATGTGCCGATTGGTGGGCTCCACACACTCCTTCATGGATTTCTCCCATCAGAGTCTTAGCCTCCTCCGTTCCTAGACACTTGAGTAGGATGCCATCGATTGTTCGGTAGAACAAGTCGTCTTCCAGTAACACATATTTGGTAGCATGGAAACGTACCCGCCGATCCACTTTCTTAGATGGATCTTTTAGGTAATCAGCAATCTCTTTTCGCCAGTCATCGGCCGCGAGCTCTAGAGCCATAGCACCTTGAATCGGCCAATACCCAGATGCGTGTTGGGCGAGCTTGTTGGCATCCTCGTTGTGATTCCTTGGGATGTGCTCAATAACTGCCGATTTGAATTCTTTCAGAAGCTGCAGGCAATCTTCGTAATAAATCCTCAACACATTGTCCTTGCATTCGGACTTCCCTGTTAATTGATCCACAATAAGCATGGAATCTCCAAAAACTTCGACAGAATCGGCCTTGACTTCTCTTAGCAGTTGTAATCCCTTCAGTACAGCTCGGTACTCTGCTTGATTGTTAGTGGCGGATGCTTCTATCGGCAGAGAAAAATCATAGCTTGCCCCCCGAGGCGATATGAGGATGATGCCGATTCCTGATCCGGTCCCACATGACGAACCATCAAAGTATAAGGTCCAAGGTACCGGTTCCACAAAGGTAGTCCCTGGTCCACAGTGTTGGGCAATGAAATCGGCCATAACCTGACCCTTAACGGCCTTTGCCGATTCATATCGAAGGTCAAACTCTGACAGAGCCAAGATCCATTTTCCGATTCGTCCCTTCAAAATCGGCAGTGACAGCATGTATTTTACCACGTCGTCCTTGCATACGACCACACATTCCGCTGACAGCAAATAGTGCCTGAGTTTGGTGCATGAGAAGTAAAGGCATAGGCACAACCGTTCCACTGGAGGATACGTTGTTTCGGCGTCCAGAAGTCTTCTACTGACATAATAAATTACCCGTTCCTTTCCTTCAAACTCCTGGACCAGAGCCGACCCAATAGCTCGTTTATCAGCTGATAAATATAGTTTAAACGGCTTACCAGTTTGAGGAGGGACCAATACCGGTGGTGAGACCAAGTACTGCTTGATATCTTCCAATGCCTTGCATTGCTCTTCCCCCCATATGAACTCCTGGTCGGGCTTCAACTTTAATAATGGTGTGAAGGCTTGGATTCGCCCAGACAAATTAGATATGAATCTTCTGATGAAATTCACCTTGCCGATTAGAGATTGCAGCTCAAGTTTATTCTACGGGGCCATGACTTTGTTGATGGCCGCTATGGTCTTCCGATTGATCTCTATTCCCCGCTCGTGCACCATGAATCCTAAGAATTGTCCGGCGGATACGCCAAAGGCGCACTTGTTCGGGTTCATCTTCAGCCCATGTTTTTTAGTGCATTCCAATACTTGTCGTAAATCGGCCAGATGCTCCTGGTGTCCTTTTGACTTGACTACGACGTCGTCGATGTAGATTTCTACCAGTATGCCGATAAGTTTGTGAAATATGTAGTTCATGGTTCTCTGATACGTAGTGCCGGTGTTTTTCAAGCCGAAAGTCATTACCACCCACTCGAATAAACCAAGGTGACCTGGGCATCTGAAGGCCGTTTTGGGTATGTCTTCTTCGGCCATAAGTATCTGATTGTACCTAGCATTTCCATCCATGAAACTAATAACCTTATGTCCCACGGCGGCATCTATCAGCACATCGGCCATCGGCATGGGGTATCCAACCATTGGTGTGGCCTGATTGAGGTTCTTGAAATCGACGCATACGCGTAGCTTTCCGTTTTTCTTGTATACTGGTACAATGTTGGAGATCCACTCAGCATAACAGCATTGCTGAATAAATTTTGCTTCGATTAGCCGCGTTATTTCGGCTTTTATGTCTGGTAGGATTTTAGGATTGCACCGTCGTGCAGGCTGTTGATACGGCCGATACCCTGGCTTTATGGGTAACCGATGCTCAACAATAGATCGGTCTAATCCGGGCATCTCATGATACTCCCAAGCAAAGCAATCCTTAAATTCTCTTAACAAACTTGTCAGTTTACATTTGTATTCCGGATCTAAATTTGCACTAATATATGTCGACCTTGGTTTGGTGCCATCGCCTAAGTCTATCATTTCTAATGAATCGGCCGACGTGAACCCGTGTCCCAGCTTCCCATCTTCTCGAACGAACTGATCCATTTTAGTCTGAGTCTTCGGAGCCGACTGCTCGGATCGGCTGTAGGCCAAAGTCGGACACCTTCAAGAAGTCAGTATCCCATACTCTCCCGGATATGCACTTGACAGTTTCGCAGCTCCACTGCTGCGTGTCGGCTGCCGCGATGCTGTATGCGGAATCGGCGGTGACCACCTCGATGTTGTCGCCGACCCATTGCACGAGGCATTGATGCATTGTAGATGGGATACAACAATTTGCATGTATCCAGTCTCGGCCGAGTAGCATGTTGTAAGATCCCTTGCCATTAATGATAACAAAAGTGGTAGGAAGGGTCTTACTGCCGATGGTGAGGTCGACGTAGAGAGTGCCGCGAGCGGGGGATACGTTGCCCTCGAAGTCCTTGAGCATCATATCTGTCTTGGTCAGGTCATCATCGCTCTTCCCAAGCTTCCGGAACACGGCGTACGGCATGATGTTGACTGCAGCCCCTCCGTCTACCAGTAATCTGGTGAGGGGTCGGCCGTTGACATGCCCTTTAAGAAACAATGCTTTCAGGTGTTGCCGTTTGTCGTCTTCGGGCTTCTCGAATGTGGCTGTCATTGGCTCCAAAGCCAATTGCGCCATCTGCTCTTCCATTGCCGACATGTCCTGTCGGTCGGCAGGAGTCATGAACTCCATCGGCAGTATGAAAACCATGCCGATGTCGGCTGCCGATTCGTCGCCTCCTCTGTCGTTTCTTTTGGGGCGCCATACTTGAGACCTGCCTGTCTTCTCGTCCGTCGTGTACTGTTGTTCTTCCTCCTGTTGTTCCCACTGGCGGAGACGTTGGATTCTTCGTTTTTGAGACTTGGTCAATCCATCGGGGCACCACCTGGGGTTCACCGGTTTGGTTCGTGGTCTAGCACGTTCCTATTCCGGTCCGCGTTCTAAAGGGTTCTCGTCTGATACCCGAGCATCGGCCATCTCTTCAAGTCAACTGTGGACGCTGACCCTATTTTCTGGCCGGTCATGTCGATCGAATCTGCCCCCTGGCCCATCATCGCGCCTGCCTTCCGACCGGTCATACCGGTCACTTCTGCCCCCCAGCCGATCACGTACTGGAGGGTGCCGGTCGTCTTGGTTGCGCCAGTTCCTGCTGATCGGCTCTGGTCTCCCATCTCTGGAGTGAGACCTGCTAAACGGCCGATTGTTACGATACGGGCCGTTGCACTCTGGGCAATTATCGGCCGAAGGCAACCTAAGGTTGCTTTCCCAACAGTGGATGAAGAATGGGCATCGCCAGTGATCTTCATGTCGCCGCATTGCTTCTTCCCGGGATCTTGAGCGTTCATGTTGCCGCTGATATTTGTTGAGCAGGAATTGGGAAGTGATGCATGGTTCTCCTGATCCGTCGTCATCGTCCTCCATCCGCCGTTTCCCCTTGACATCTTCAGGCGCCGCTTGATTTCTAGGGTCTACAGCGCCACTCCTTTTAGCCGATTCGGATGTCAGCACCTTGGTTTGAAGCAAATTCTTTCCCATGTCAACCATATTAGTGGGGAAGGGGTGCTGGTCGATCTTCATCGGCTTGGCTGGTTTTGTTGGCACCTCAAATTTGAGTCTGCCCTGCTCAATGGCCGACTGTATTTGCTGCCGGAAGATTTTGCATTCATTCGTGTCATGGGAGGTAGCGTTGTGCCACTTGCAATACTTCATCTTCTTCAGCTGTTCGGCAGAAGGAATCGTATGGTACGGCGAGAGCTTGATCTGTCCTTCCTGGAGGAGGAGGTCGAAGATTTTATCGGCCTTTGATGTGTCAAATCCGAACTTTTCCGGCTCCTTCTTGCCAAATGGACATGATATCGGCTTCTTCCCTTTAATCCATTCCGCAAGACTGATTTCTGCATCTTCTTCGGTCTCAACCTCTTCTAAGTATGCCACCTTCTTCTGGAAGTTCCTCCATGGATCAAAAGAACGTACCTCTTGACCAGACAATCGGTGGATGATTTGGCTCAAGCTCTCAAACTCCTGTGAGGCGTATTTTTCTTTGATGTGAGGTAGGAGACCTTGGAAGGCTATATCAGCCAACTGTGCATCAGTCAGGGCCAAGGAGTAGCACTTATTTCTATTTTCCCTGAATCTCTGCACGTATGAGGATATCGGCTCGTCGCTTCTCTGCCTGAGGCTGGTCAAATCGAACAGCTTCATCTCATGTACCCCGGCGTAGAAGTATTTATGAAATTGCCTTTCCAGATCGGCCCATGTAATTATCGAGTTGGGCGGTAAGGTTGTGAACCACTGGAAGGCCGAACCAGACAGGGATGACGAGAAAAGTCGCACCCGTAGAGCATCCTGCGCCGCTGCTTCCCCGCATTGGATGATGAATCTATTCACGTGTTCCACGGTTGAGGTGTCGTCCAGCCCCGAAAACTTGGTGAAATCAGGAACTTTATACCGATGGGGAAACGGCAGTAAGTTGTATGTAGGCGGGGACGGTGTCCTGTATGTGTAGGTCTGCACCTTCGGTTTTAAGCCGAATTGTTCCTGAATCACCTCTGCTATACGTGCCGACCAGTCCGGCTGTTGCTGGTGTACCGTCGGCTAAGGAACTGGTACGTGCTGGTATATTGGTGGCGGGATGACTTGATGTTGAGTGAAAGCATGTGGCATTTGATTTGTCATAGCCGGCTGCATATTCAGGGTCGGCTGTTTGAATGAGCCGCTTGTTTCATCATATAGTACGAGCTCTGCTGCTTTGCTCATCTCTGGTGCGACAGGCTGGTACTGTGGCATGGTTGGTCGAGCGGCCGCCTGGAAAGATGCCTGGAATTGGGGACTTCCATGGTTAGCCGATTGATCCTGGACGGCCGTCGCCGATGGTGCCCCCCAAGGCGCTGGATTAAACGGAGGAAACTGCGCGGAGGACAAATGAATGGGACGTGGCTAATGTTGGAGGTATGCCCTAGAGGCAATCATAGAGATGATGATATTCCATTTGTATCCATGATTTGTATATTGTGTTCATTGAATATCCATTAAAGGCTACTTGAATTGATTTGCAATTATGTGAATTGTATGTGAAACTCTTTACTTGTATGGTTATTCTAAAGTTGTCCCTAGTCGGAGTTCATGTGAGGACACACATGAATATTAGATTAGCACATGTATTAGTTGATGACTATGTTTCACAAGTCATGGACATGGAGATGTTGAACTAATAATGTGGACACATGTGGAGACATGTGTTAGGACTGACCCAACACGAGAAGTAGTTCTCTCTTTAAACAACATATACGCTTTGTCCTTAGACCTGAGATTGTCGCATGTATTCTAGATGTGGATTGACCTACTTAGGGGCTATCAAACGCTACGCCGTAACAGGGTAGTTATAAAGGTAGCTTTCGGGTTTGTCAAGAAGCATGCTATGAGACATGGTCAATCAAGATGGGATTTGCCCCTCTCTGATTGAGAGTGATATCTCTGGGCCCCTCGAGTGATCGGATCAGAAAATGCATGGCCATGCTACGTACGGTTAAGAGTTAATCTACAAAGGGATTCCGAATCACAGGATCGAGAAAGAGCGGTCGGCTTGAAGCTAGACCAAATATCGTGAGGCAAAGGGAATAGCATGTATATTATGTTGTGATGGTTCGTGTGATATGATCTTCGTATGCGTATAGGAGTTGGCACGTCTTGCTAGAGGCCGCTACCGACTATTGGGCCGAGTAGGAGTACTCGGGCCATGTCTATACGTATCCGAACCCAAAGGGTCACACACTTAAGGGGCTGGAAGCCCAATTCGGATCTGATCCGAGTTGGATTAGGTTTAGGAGTACTAATGGGCCTCGGATCCAGAGGCCCATCAGGAACCCCTATAAATAGAGGGGTGGGGGCGCCCTAGGGTTTCACACCTTTTTGCGAAACACTTCTGCCGCGCCTCCCACGCCCTCGCCTGTTGCAACTCGCGGATCTAGCAATCCGGCTTGCGACGCTTCCTCCCTGCACGTGTGGATACCTTGGAGGTGTTGCGCCTGCAGCACTTGGACGAGCCATCGACGAGCCGCCGACGAGCCACGACGAGCCGACGACGAGCCGCGGCACCGGAGGCGATCTTGCTGTGCACGTGGACGAGTTGCTGAGGAGCTGCTGGACGTGATCGACTACGTACGACTACGTTGATCGACTACGTACGACTACGTGATCGTCTTCACTGCACCGACGCATATCTACATCTTCCGCACCAGTAGTGCGTCGAGTGGTAATCCCGTGATCCTTATACGGCAGCTCTTCCTGGTTATACGCGGTAGAAAATTTTGTTTTGCGCTAGCGTAGCCTACCTCGTATCCCAACAGCTAAAGGTGTTGCGTGCCATTAAACCCCATAGGGATCGATGATGAGGAAGCGCCAGAACCCCCAACTGGAAATTGGATCGGCTGAGAAGCCGAATAAGGTGTATTTGGATAACTCTTGTTCGGAGCTGTAATCGGTGGAGCATACGCCGGCCCCTGGTACCCTTGAGATACACCATTAGCCAAGGAGCTGATGACGGCATTGTACACCGTATTAGAAAGCACCAAGGATTGATCGATGAAAGATTGATAGACAGATTGCTGAACCATCTCGGACATCTTGTCCGAGTCCTCGGTGACTGTGATCTGGCGGGGAGTTGGAAACGGAGCCTTTTTGATAGTTTCCCCGCTCCTGGTGCGACTGAAGGACTGCAGACATGTCTTCCGGTAATATGCCGTCTGCCTCTCTAGTTCTTCCTTCTGGTCGTCCCTGAGATCTGCCTCTGTCACCTCGATGACGTTATCTTCGGAGACTTCAGCAGCTTTCGACATGGTGGCAGTTGTATTCATCCCACCGGGCGTGCCAAAAGTGTGTTGGCGCTAGAAATCAACTGATCGAATTCCCAACGTCGGACACACGACCCGGAAGAATCGGCTTAGCTCCTGTTCGGGTGATCGCCCTAGTGCGGTTCGCGCGGCGTGCCAGCCAATCTGACCTGTTGATTGGCAAGGAAATAAACGTGTCAGTCCCCAAAGGTTGCGATCGGCTAAGGTTCTGATCTTGAGAAAGCTTATCAGCGAATCGGCCGATTTGCAGTAATAAGGAAATCGGCTATGATGCAACCGATTACCAGGCAACGTTTGTGAAGAAAACTACTAGAGTAATCTAAACAACGCTACGGTAGCAACACTAGGAACAGATCTGATTGGCTATGCACGAAATAGATAGATTAAACAGCAAAATACAAGAAAAGCCGAAAATACTAATTCCTAGCTAGATAACTGGTGATAAAACTAGAACAACAGGCAAAACCTAGAATTCTAGTAAGTATCGATAACTGGTGAATAAATCTAAACGAAACGACAGCGATGCGCCCGAAGTTAAAGCTTAGAAATTACTCGATAAACGGAACTTACAAGATCAGCCAGAGGTCAAGTTGATACAGCCCCGCCAACCTGTACAAACTCGTGAAAAAGGATAAAAAGTGTTGGCGAAGTCGCCTGCTTGAAAGTAAGTACGAGAAAAAAGTAGTTTGTTGTATTGAGTTGATGATGATTACAGATCTATAAGGGTGGCTATTTATAGCCTGTTACAAACGACTTCTTATCCGACTAGAACTCTATCCCTAAATTTAAACAGAAAAACTTCTTATCCGACTAGATCTCTATCCCTAAGTTTAAACAGAAAATGAATATTTACAAGTACGATTCTTACTATTTTCACACGCTTCATGGGCTGACCTCTTCTTCATCTTCATAATCTTTTTTAAGCCCACATCGGCCCAACTATTCCAACCTCCTAATCGGCCGATCTCCTCTTTGGCAAGGGGGTAACCGATTAGGACCCACACATCGAGGGCTCAGACTCATCCCGACCCTGGGGACTAAGGTCGGACGAGGCGGAGATCCTTCCTCGGAGGGTCGGGCGCGTCCGATCCCAAACCCCAAGGGTCGGGCGAGGCGGAGATCCTCCCTTGGAGGGTCGGGCGCATCCGATCCCAAACCTCAGGGGTCGGGCGAGGCGGAGATCCTCCCTTGGAGGGTCGGGCGCGTCCGATCCCAAGTCTCAGGAGTCGGTCGAGGCGGAAATCCTCCCCTGGAGGGTCGGGCGCGTCTGATCGCAAACCTCAGGGGTCGGGCAAGGAGGAACTCCAAGGATCAATCGGCCGATCCTCGACTGCAGCATCAATTGGCCGATCCTTGACTGTAGCACCAATCGGCCGATTTCCAATCATCACCCTTGTATCTCACCGCATCTCCTAATTCCTTCCACTTCCAACGCCGATTTTACACGTGTCAAAATCTGGCGTCAACACGTATGAACCTGGATTTTGATTCGACAAATCACATTGATCTTCGCTCGCTACATCTGAAATTACGTGTATCACTTAACTCCGATGGTGGAAACCCGACCGGTAGGAGTATGTCGTTACACTACCATTGCAGCAAGAATACGAAACCAGGACATAGATCAAACTGAAAACTCGCATATCTCCATATGCACACATCCCGAATCCAAAACTAAACAGCTACGGCTCTGATACCACTGTTGGGATACGAGGTAGGCTACACTAGCGCAAATCAAAATTTTTCTACCGCGTAAACCAGGAAAACTGCCGTATAAGGATCATGAGATTACCACTCGACGCACTGGTGCTGAAGATGTGGATTCGCGTCGATGCAGCGAAGTCGATTAGCGTAGTCATACGTAGTCGATCACGTCAACGTCCAGCAGCTCCTCAGCAGCTCGTCCACGTGCAGCAAGATCACCCTCATGCCACAACTCGTCGTCGGCTCATCGTGGCTCGTCGGCATCTCATCGTGGCTCGTCCAAGTGCTGCAGGCGCAACACCTCCAAGGTATTCACACGTGTAGGGAGGAAGCGTCGCAAGCCGGACTGCTAGGTCTGTGAGTTGCAACAGGCGAGAGCGTGGGAGGCGCAGTAGATGTGCTTCGCCAAAAAAATGTAAACCCTAGGGTGCCCCCACCCCTCTATTAATAGAGGTTCCTAATGGGCCTCTGGGTCCGAGGCCCGTTAGTACTTCTAAACCTAATCCAACTCGGATCAGATCCGAATTGGGCTTCCAGCCCCTTAAGTGTGTGACCCTATGGGTTCGGATACGTATAGACATGGCCCGAGTACTCCTACTCGGTTCAATAGTCGGTAGCGGCCTCTAGCAAGATGTGCCAACTCCTATACCCACACGAAGATGATATCAGACGAACCATCACAACATTATATACATGCTATTCCCTTTGCCTCACGATATTTGGTCTAGCTTCAAGCCGACCGCTCTTTCTCGATCCTATGATTCGGAATCCCTTTGTAGGTTAACTCTTAACCGTACGTAGCATGGCCATGCATTTTCGGATCCGATGACTCGAGGGGCCCAGAGATATCACTCTCAATCAGAGAGGGGCGAATCCCATCTTGATTGACCATGTCTCATAACATGCTTCTTGACAAACCCAAAAGCTAACCTTTATAACTACCTTGTTACGGTGTAGCGTTTGATAGCCCCTAAGTAAGTCGATCCACATCTTGAATACATGCGACAATCTCAGGTCTAAGGACAAAGCGTATATGATGTGTAAAGAGAGAACTACTTCTCGTGTTGGGTCAGTCCTAGCACATGTCTCCACATGTGCCCACATTATTAGTTCAACATCTCCATGTCTATGACTTGTGAAATATAGTCATCAACTAATACATGTGCTAGTCTAATATTCGTGTGTGTCCTCACATGAACTCCGACTAGGGACAACTTTAGAATAACCATACAAGTAAAGAGTTTCACATACAATTCACATAATTGCAAATGAATTCAAGTAGCCTTTAATGGATATTCAAGGAACACAATAAAAATCATGGATACAAATGGAATATCATCATCTCTATGATTGCCTCTAGGGCATACCTCCAACACCAACTTTCATACCAAATCTCCTTGGGAGAATTGCTTGACTTTGACCTTCTTATCGTACCACCTGGCTACTCTCTTTTTATTCTCCTCAATGGTGATCAGGGCCCTCAATCGCTGACCTACCAAATCATCAAGCTCTCCTTTCATAAGAAAGGAATAGTCATCGGCCGTCCACTGATCTTGAAGCGATTTACGTCTTGACCTCGTTCTTAATTCCTATGGCAACACTGCTTCGTGACCATACACCAATTGATAAGGGGATATCTTAGTAGCCCCGTGGCAGGCCATCCTGTAAGCCCATAAAGCTTCTGTCAAACACAAGTGCCACTTTTTAGGCTGTTCCTCAATCTTCCTTTTGATCAACTTAACTATCCCCTTATTGGATGATTCAGCCTGGACGTTAGCCTGAGCATAATATGGAGAAGAATTTAGCAATTTAATTCCCATATCGGCAGTGAATTCCTCGAACTCTCCCGAAGTGAACATAGTCCCTTGGTCGGTCGTGATGGTTTGAGAGATACCGAAATGATAGACAATGTGGTCTCTTACGAAATCGATCATAGCGGCCGATGTCACGGCCTTTAGTGGGATCGCCTCCACCCATTTGGTAAAATAGTCAATAGCTACTAATATGAACTTATGTCCCTTGCTTGATGGTGGATAAATCTGACCGATGAGGTCTATTCCCCAACCTTTGAACGGCCATGGCTTGATTATCGGATTCATGGCCGATGCGGGCGCATGTTGTATATTTCAAAATTTTTGACAATCCTGACACCCTTTATAATATTTGAAGCAGTCTTCAAGGATCGTCGGCCAATAGTATCCATTATTCCTGATCATCCACTTCATTTTATGAGCCGATTGGTGAGCTCCGCACACGCCCTCGTGGATTTCTCCCATCAGGATCTTTGCTTCTTCTGTCTCCAGGCATTTGAGCAGAACCCCATTAATCGTTCGGTAGAACAAATCATCTTCTAGTAACACATACTTTGTGGCTTGAAAATGCACTCGCCGATCCACTTTCTTAGACGGATCCTTCAAGTAATCGGCAATCTCTTTTTGCCAGTCATCGGCTACGATTTCCAGACTCATGGTGCCTTGAATCGGCCGATACCCGGATGCGTGTTGGGCAAGTGTATTAGCTTCCTCATTATAGTTTCTGGGAATATGCTCAATAACTGTGGACTTGAATTCCTTTAAAAGCTGGAGGCAATCCTCGTAGTAAATCCTTAAGACACCATCTTTGCATTCAGACGTCCCCGTTAATTGATCTACGATGAGCATGGAATCCCCAAAAATTTCCACAGCGTCGGCCTTGATCTCCCTCAATAACTGTATGTCTTTTAAGACGGCTCGGTATTCCGCCTGATTATTGGTCGCTGACACTTCTATCGGTAGAGAGAAATCATAACTTGTCCCCCGAGGCGATATGAGAACTATGCCGATTCCCGATCCGGCCCCACATGATGAACCATCAAAGTATAGGGTCCATGGGGCCGGCTCAACGACAGTGATTTCCGGTCTGTAGTGTTGGGCCACAAAATCGGCCATGACCTGACCCTTGACTGCTTTGGCCGACTCGTACCTTAAGTCAAATTCTGACAAAGCCAAAATCCATTTTCCAATCTGCCCTTTCAAAATTGGCAACGACAGCATGTATTTTACTACGTCATCTTTGCATACGACTATGCATTCTGCCGATAACAGGTAGTGCCTAAGTTTGGTACATGAGAAATAAAGACATAGGCACAGTCGTTCTACCGGGGAATATCTTGTCTCGGCATCCAGAAGTCTTCTGCTAACATAATATATTACCCGTTCCTTTCCTTCGAACTCCTGTACCAGCGCCGATCCAATAGCCCGTTCATCAGTTGATAAGTATAGTTTGAACGGCTTGTCAGCCCGTGGTGGGACCAGTATAGGTGGCGAGATTAGATATTGCTTGATGTCTTCTAGCGCTTTTCGCTGTTCTTCTCCCCACACGAACTCTTGGTCGGGTTTCAATTTCAATAATGGCGTGAAGGCTTGAATACGTCCGGACAAGTTGGATATGAATCTCCTGAGAAAGTTGACTTTGCCGATTACGGGCTGCAACTCAGTTTTATTTTGTGGGGCCACAACCTTGTTGATAGCCACTGTGATTTTGCCAGTTGATTTCTATCCCGCGCTCATGAACCATGAATCCCAGAAATTGTCCGGCCGACACGCCGAATGCACACTTGTTCGGGTTCATTTTCAAACCATGTTTCCTTGTGCACTCCAATACTTCTCGCAAATCGGCCAGATGCTCCTGATGTCCTTTTGATTTGACTACAACATCATCGATGTAGATTTCCACCAGGACGCCAATGAGTTTGTGGAAGATGTAATTCATAGCGCGCTGATATGTAGCGCCGACATTTTTTAATCCAAAGGTTATTACTACCCACTCGAATAAACCGAGGTGGCCTAGGCACCTGAAAGCCATTTTTGAAATGTCTTCTTCGTCCATTAATATCTGATTTTACCCAGCATTGCCATCCATAAAACTGATGACTTTATGTCCTACGGCGACATCTATCAACACATCGGCTGTCGGCATTGGATACCCATCCATTGGCGTAGCCTGATTAAGGTTTCTAAAGTCAATGCACACGCGCAGCTTTCCGTTCTTCTTGTATACGGGTACAATGTTAGAGATCCACTCGGCGTAAAAGCATTACCGAATAAATTTTGCTTCATTTAGTCTCGTAATCTCGGCCTTTATGTCAGGTAGAATTTTAGGATTGCACCGTCGTGCGGGCTGCTGATATGGCCGATATCCCGGCTTTATAGTCAACCGATGTTCAACAATGGACCGGTCCAGACCAGGCATCTCATGATATTCCTAAGCGAAACAATCTTTAAATTCTTTCAATAAATCTGTCAATTTACGTTTATATTCTGGATCCAAGTTAGCACTAATGTACATCAGCCTTGGTTTGGTGTCATCACCTAGATCTATCATCTTTAATGAATTGGCCAACATAAACCCATGCCCTAGCTTCCCATCTTCTCGGATGAACTGATCCATCTAATCTGAATCTTCGGAGCCAACTGCTCGGATCGGCTGTAGGCCAAAATCGGACACTTTCAGAAAATTGGTGTCCCAAGTTCTTCCAGATATGCACTTGACGTGTTCACAGCTCCACTATTGCGTATCGGCTGCAGCAACGCTGTAGGCGGAATCGGCGGTGACTATCTCGATGTTGTCACCGACCCATTGTATGAGGCATTGATGCATTGTAGATGGGATGCAGCAATTTGCGTGTATCCAATCGCGACCGAGCAACATATTGTAGGACCCTTTGCCATTAATAATAAAGCAAGTAGTGGGAAGGGTCTTACTGCCGATGCTGAGGTTGCGCAAAGCGTCCCGTGGGTGGGAGACACGTTGCCTTTGAAGTCCTTGACCATCATGTCCATCTTGGTCAGATCTTCATCGCTTTTACCCAATTTCCAGAACATGGCGTACGGCATGACGTTGACTGCAGTTCCTCCATCTACATGTAGCCTGGTGACAGGTCGTCTATTGACATGCCCTTTGAGGAACATCGCCTTGAGGTGTTGTCATTTTTGATCTTTGGGTTTCTCAAAGGTGGCTGCCATTGGCTCCAAAGCCAATTGTGCCATCTGTCCCTCCATCTCCGATGCGTCATACCGATCGGCGGGAGCCATGAACTCCATCGGCAAGATGAACACCATGCTGACGTTAGTTGCCGATTCCTGGTTGCCGTCTTCTTCCTTGTCGTTTCTTTTGGGGCGCCAAACCCGAGGTCTATCATTTTTCTTATCCACCATCTGTTGCTGCTCTTCTTCCTGTTGTTCCCATTGGCGCAGACGTTGGATCCTTCATTTTTGGGATTTGGTCAATCCATCAGGGCACCACCTGGGGTTCACCGGTTTGGCCGTAGTCTGGTGCGCTCCCATTCTGGCTCCCATCCCAGGGGATTTTCATCTGATACCCGAGCATCGGCCATCTCTTGTAACCGATCGTATGCGCTGACTCTGCCCCCTGGTCAGTCGTGCTGGTCAGTCCTACCCCCCGACCTATCGTATCGCTCATGTCTGTCCTTTGGCCGATCATATCGGTCACTTCTGCCCCCCCAGCCGATCACGCACCGAAAGGCGCCGATCCTCTTGCTCGCGCCAGTTTCTGTTGATTAGCTCTGATCCCTTGTCCCTGGAGCGAGATCTCCTGAAAGGGCAATTGTTGCGATATGGACCACTACACTCTGGGAAATTATCAGCTGATGGCAACCTAAGGTTATTTTCCCAGCAATGGATGAAGAATGGGCATTGCCAATGATCTTCGTGTCGTCGCATCATTTCTTCGCGATATCTTGAACTTTCCTGCTGCCGCTGGTATTTGTTGAGCAAGAATTGGGAAGTGATGGGTCTGCGCGGTCCTTCCGATCCTTCGCTCTCATCATCCATCCGTCTCTTCCCCTTGATGTCTTCGACCGTAGCTTGATTCCTGGGGTCCACAGCGCCGCTCTTTTTAGCCGATTCCGATGTCAGCACTTTGGTTTGTAGCACGTTTCTCCCCGTATCAACCATGTTGGTGGGGAAAGGATGCTGATCAATTTTCATTGGCTTTGCTGGCTTCGTCGGGATCTCAAACTTGAGCTTGCCTTGCTCGATGGCCAATTGTATCTGCTGATGGAAGATCTTGCACTCGTTTGTGTCGTGGGACGTGGCGTTGTGCCATTTGCAATACTTCATCTTTTTCAGCTACTCCGCCGATGGGATCGTATGATAGGGTGAGAGCTTGATCTGCCCTTCTTGGAGGAGTAGGTCAAAAATTTTGTCGGCCTTTGACGTATCAAAACCGAACGCCTCTGGTTCCTTTTTCCCGAAAGGACACGATATTGGCTTCTTCCCCTTAACCCACTCTGCTAGGCCGATTTCCGCCTCCTCCTCGGATTCAGATCCCTCCAGATATGCCACCTTCTTCTGAAAATTTCTCCGCTGATCAAAGGGGCGTACTTCCTGACCGGACAATCGGTGAACGATTTGACTCAAGCTTTCAAACTCCTGGGAACTGTACTTCTCTTTGATGTGCAGTAGGAGACCTTGGAAGGCAATATCAACCAGCTGCGCATCGGTCAGGATAGGGTGTAGCACTTGTTTCGGACCTCTCTGAACCTCTGCACATAAGTGGACACTGGCTCGTCGCTCCTTTGCCTGAGGCTGGTCAGACCTGAGAGCTTCATCTCATGCACTCCCACGTAGAAGTACTTATGGAACTGCTTCTCCAAGTCGACCCAAGTAACTATGGAGTTGGGTGGCAGCTTGGTGAACAACAGGAAAGCCGACCCGGACAGGGATGATGAGAATAGCCGCACACGCAGAGCATCCTGTGTAGCCCCTTCTCCGCATTGGATGATGAATCTGTTCACGTGTTCCACAGTTGAGGTGTCATCGAGCCCCGAAAACTTGGTGAAGTCGGGAACTTTGTACCGATGGGGAAACGGCAGTAGATCATAGGCCGATGGGTATGGCGTTCTGTACGTGTAAGTCTGTACTTTTGGTTTTAAACCGAACTGGTCTTGGATCACCTCTGCTATCCTTGCTGTCCAGTCTAATTGCTGCTGATGAATTACCGGCTGGGGAGCCGGTATATGTTGGTGGATCGGCGGCGGGATGACCGGATGATGAACAAAAGTGTGCAGCGGATTTTGCGGTAACGTGGCCAGCTGAGTGGTCGGCATCTGGTGGCGTAGTGAACTGGCCGCCTCATCGTATAGTATCATCGGCACCGCACCCTGGAGCACCTTAGCAGTATCTACCCCCCTGCTGATTTCTGACATGGCAGGTTGATACTGTGGAACCGTCAGCCGGACGGTCGACTGGAATGGTGCCTAGATCGGGGAGCTTCCGTAGCCAGCCGATTGATCTAGCACGGCTGCTGTCGACGGTGGCCCCCAAGGCACTAAGTTTGATGGCAATGATTGCGTAGAGAAAATCTGAGGAGGCTGAGGTGGCGCTTGTGACTGGAAGCATGGCGCACCGTTGTATCCTGGGTGCACTGGCGGCAAAGAAGTGCTGGGTCCTCCATGTTGAGCTTGCATCGGATAAGGAGCCGAGTGAGATGTGCTTGGAAAACTCCTGACTGGGGCCATAATGGGTGGGGCGTATTCTGGTCCCTGATATCCTTGAAATACGCCATTGGCTAGGGAGCTGATGACGGCATTGTATACCGTGTTGGTTATCATCGGGGATTGGTCGATGAAAGCCTAGTAGACGGACTGCTGAACCATATCGGACATTTTGTCCGAGTCCTCAGTGATGGTGATCTAACGGGGAGCTGGGAAAGGAGCTTTCCTGGCGGTCTCCTCGCTCCTGGTACGACTAAAAGATTGTAGGCATGTTTTTCTGTATTGTTCCACTTGCTTTGCCAACTCTTCTTTCTGGTCGTCCTTGAGGTTTGCTTCCGTCACTTTGATGACATTGTCTTTGGAGATTTCGGCAGCTTTCGACATGGTAGAGGTTGAAGTGGTCCCACTAGGCGTGCCAAAAGTGTGTTGGCGCTAAAAAGTCAGTCAATTGACCCTTAGCGTCGGACACATGACTCGGGAGAATCTGCTTAACTCCTGTTCGGGTGATCGCCCTGGTGCGGTTTGCGCGGCGTGCCAGCCAATCTGACCTGTTGATTGGCAAGGAGTAAAACGTGTCAAATTCCAGGAGTTGCGATCGGCTAAGGTTCCGATCTCGAGGAAGCGTATCAGCGAATCGGCCGATTTGCTATAAAAAGATAATCGGCTATGATACAGCCGACAACCACGCAACGATTATAAAGAAAACCACTAGAGTAAACTAGACAACGTCATAGGAGCAACACTTGAAATAGATCTAATAGGCTATATAAGGATAGTGAATGAAAATAACAATAATAAAGATAGCTCAAATCTCAAGCTGGATAACTGGTGATAAAACTAGAACAACAGGTAAAACCTATAATTCTAGTAAATATCAATAACTGGTGAATAAATCTAAACGAAATGACAGCGATGCGCCCGAAATTAAAGCTTAGATATTACTCGATAAACGGAACTTACAGAATCGGCCGGAGATCATGTCGATGCAGTCCTGCCAACCCGTATGAACTCGTGAAAGAAGAAAAGTATTGGTGAAGTCACCGACTTGAAAGTAAAGTACGAGGAAATAGTAGATTGTTGTATTGATTGATGTGTTGTTTACAGATCTCTAAAGATGGCTATTTATAGCCTGTTACAACCAATTCCTAATCGACTAGGATCTATCTCTAATTTTAAATGAAAAATAAATATTTACAAGTACAACTCGTATCGGAGTTGGTTATTGTACTTCCGCGGGTCAATCCCCCTTCATCTTCTCTTTCTACTCCACTTTAAGCCCATATTGGCCCAATTACTCTAGCCTTTCAATCGGCCGATCTCTGCCAACTCTATCCACCAGAACATTGCAGCGCCAATCAGCTGATCTCCAACTGTAGCACCAATCGGCCGATTCCTAATCGTGACCTTTTAACTTGCCGTATCGGCCTATCCTTTCCTCCTTGACACTGATTCCATACGTGTCAAAATCTAGCATCAACAGGAGTAAACTAGATATCACCAGAAACTCAAGAAAATAATAATCACATTTTTAGCTTTTTTTACACATTTCTATGCATTTTTCAATTTTGCAGCTATTTAAATCTAGGAAATAAAACCAAATTGAGGTCAACTTTCAAAACAACCCTCAGATCTATTGAACTCTCGCACATAGGTCCCTGAAAATTCTTCATAACCCTCTCTCTTTCTTTCTTTTTCCCACCACACATCCTTCACGCGCACACACACAGGATAGAGGCATGGGCACAGCGCAGGCCGGCCGTGGCCCTACCGGTGGCGGCGGGGCCATGCCCTAAGCCCAAGCCCAAGGGGCTCACTAGCGGTGGCACATGTGGTGAGGAGGAGGTGGCGCTGGAGCTTCAAGTGGCGTCGGCAGGCGGTGAACAGAGGCGCCGGCGAGCGGCCTGCACGGCAGAGGAGCAAGAAGGGTGAGGGGCAAAATGGATGAGGGACTTCTTGAGGAAGCCGTGGTCGTGAGGAACTGACGCGGGGCTTACCAACGGCGACGAATCGGCGGCGGCGCTTGGAGGTGGAGGGGCTAGGGTTTGGGGATGCCGGTGCCGGCATATAAAGGAGGAGCGGGGCGAGGGTAGAGGGGGTTTTCGCGTGGCTGGTGTCAAGCATGCACCCCAGGCCCACGATTAGACCTTGGACGGCCCACTAAGGGGCGTACTCGGATATGATCAGGACAAGGGATAGGCGTATCCCACTTGGACTAGTCAAGTATGTGTATGGAAAACTACTCGGGGCATACCGAGTAGAACTCTGTAATAGTACTCGACTAGGACTTGGACTTGTAACCCTGCCTTCCCGTGTATATAAGGGTGGGCGGGGACCCCCCTCAAATAGAAAAACTCTAGTTCATCCAAGATCAATACACACCAACATACAGGACGTAGGGTATTATGCGATCTAGCGACCCGAACCTGTCTAAATCGTGTTCCTTGCATCACCATTGATTCCTTGATTCTCGACGATCCTTACCGCACAAAAGAGCACCTAGGGTACCCCCTAGGCGGGTTGCCGGTCTAAAACACTGACAGCTGGCGCACCAGGTAGGGGAACTCGTCGAGTTTCTCAGCGCGAACTCAATGGCAACGGTTATCATCAAGCCTGTCTTCATCATGGAAACGGGCGCAACCTTCATTTTTGGATCCTGGCTTTGCATCGCTGATGGCGCTGGATCGTTCCGACGCGAGATCATCAACAACCAGGAGAAGAAATCAGAGAATCTGGTCGGAAAAAACCAAGATTTCAAAATTGACAACTTCGAGTTCGACTACGCGTCGGACTCGACTTTGCTTTGGACTAGTCGGTCTCCGTCACTTCCCAACTCGTCTTCGACTCCAAAACGGTTTCCGCATGGACTGCGCAATGCAGCCGAAGTCCGCCAGGGTTTTCTTAATCGAATCCAACTTGAACTCGGGCATGACAAAGACGACGACTCTGACTCGGTTTATCCACCAGAAATACCAATATCTGGTCCAGCTCAAGGATTGGTAATAACCTCAACGTCACAAGGCAGATTCGTACACCGACCAGGTTTAAGACCATCTCTTCTTGACCGTGACTACGACTCACACCTTGTCGCTCGTATAGACAACCTCCCATATCAAGAGGGTGTTCCACTCGCTTCCAATCGCGAGGAAGGTTCCACAGAGATTGCAACATCAAGCTCCAGAAGCTAATACCCGGACAGGGAAGTCCTTGTTATTACTCAAAATAACAACCTGGGTACTAGCCAGAACAGAATGCCCAGGCAATTAGCACAACTCGATAACATCTCAGAAGATGAGTCTACAGCTGACGCCCCACAAGATGAAACCTCTGATCAAAGAAACCAAAGGAGGATGCGCAACGCTACTCGAGCCGAGCGATGACAGTCAATGGTCACAAATATTCCCATCACGAACCTTGAAAGAGCTTTCAACGCAGGTCAGGCTCAAGAGCACAATACTCCACTTGCGGCAATCGCATCAATTAATCTTTTAACGACGTTGATGCCTCAAGATAGGGAAAACGAAGCCATAGCTCGGCTCGTGTAGCGCGGCAACTGACTAATCACACAACTCGCAGAGCAAGCCTACAAGCTACTTGACAAAGAATCACCAATTCCGTCTGTTCCTCGCATCACAGCTCACGAAGAAGGCAGCAGGGGACGTGCAGCCAATAACGATGCTCCAAGAAACGACAATGAAGTCATCAACCAGCCTCGGCAACACAGCCAAGGCCCAAGCAAACACAAGGCCCCAGTATGCCATAAGGATGTTGGAGAGGCTAGCTACACCAACTCGGTAAAAAGTATTCGCCCTACTTGGAAGAACCACGAAGTGTCAAACTTCAGCGATCTACAAGAAATCCTCAACAGTCGGCGCAAGCGAGAAGTCAACAACTACAACCACTTTCCCGCTTTCACAAGTTGGGTAATGAAGACAAGACTACCCGATAAGTTCAAGCCAATAGGAATCACCAAGTACGACGGCAAGCAAGATCCTATTCAATGGCTACGATGCTACTCCTTGGCAGTTTAGGCAGCTGGGGGCAATAATGACACCAAAGTCATCCACTTCCCTATTTGCATGGAACCCGCGCCATTGACCTGGCTTGAGTCACTCAAACCCATGTCAATTGACTCTTGGGCAGACTTGACAAAGGCTTTCACCAACAACTTCGCCGGATCCATGGCTAGACCGGGCAACAAGATCGACCTAAGCCAAGTCAAGCAAAAAGAAGGTGAGACCTTGCGCAACTATTTGTGACGGTTCTTCGAGAAAAAGGCAACCATAGTTGACATTTCAGAAACAGACATCATCGAGTGCTTCCAGAACGGACTCTACGATCGACGCACATACCAAGACTTTGGTCGCCGACGGCCAGCTAATGTCAAAGACCTCAAAGTTATGGTGCAACAGTGGGTAGATGAAGAAGACAAAGAGCGAGAACGGTTCGGCTCCCACCGCAACCGTGGACGCGACAACAACAACAATGACCAGAATAGAACCCGGCACAACGATACTCGAAACAACTTCTCGGGTAATCACAATCGCAAAAGGAAGCCCGACAACAATATTGCTGCCATGACCAACCCCGAAAAAAAGGGATCTCGCAAAAATGATGAAGGGCCGACCTTCACTGAACTACTCAAAAAGCAGTGCCCATGGCACCCGACTAGCAAACACTCGGCAATAGACTGCTACAGCATGCGCCGAGTAATGCAAGACTTACCTGCGCCACCACCCCTTGAAGAGGACACCAAGAAAAAGGATAAGGGCAAGAACAAAATAAACCATGACGAAGAAGAAGAAGGCGACTTCCAAACCGCCTCAAAAACTGTCAAAGTCATCTTTGGCGGAATCCCAAGCACCGCATCCAAGCGAGCCAACAAACTCGTACTCGGGGAGATCATGGCCATCGAGCCAACAGATCCAACACTGCTAAAGTGGTTAGAAGTACCCATTTCCTTCAACAAAAAGGACCAATGGACCAAGTTCTCGGAACCAGGCCGGTTCCCCCTAGTACTTGATCCGGTCGTGGCAGACTCAAAGTTAACCAAAGTACTCATCGACGGTGGAAGTGGGCTTAACGTCATTTTTGCCAACACATTGAGAAAGATGTGCCTCGACATCACAGAAATGCTTACTCAAATAGATTCACCCTTCTACGGTATCATACCTGGAAATGCAGCTATACCACTAGGACAAGTCATCCTCCCAGTCACCTTCGGCACCAAGGAACACTACCGTACCGAGTAAATCAGATTTGAAGTTGTCGACTTTGAGACATCTTACCATGCCATACTTAGAAGACTAGCACTCGCCAAGTTCATGCCCATACCACACTATGTTTACTTGGTACAAAAAATGCCAGACCCCAAGGGTGAACTAACACTACGAGGAGATCTACGGTGATCCTACGAATGCGACACCGAAGCCGTCGAAATTGCTGCGACTTCTCAAGCACCTAGTCCCATGCAACAAGTCTTCACAGCTTCAAAGAAGCTCCATCCAACTGAACTCGAGATCCTAGAAAACAAGTTGGGGTCTACAAAGGTGAAACCGGCCAGCGAGCAAGACTTCAAACCAGTCGACCTCTAGATGGGTGACTCCTCCAAGACAGCTGTGATCGGAACAGGGCTAGATCCTAAATAGGAATCCGCGCTCGTCAGTTTCCTTCGGGCTAACCATGATATCTTCGCCTGGAAACCGGCTGACATGCCAGGTGTGCCCAAGGAGCTGATCGAGCACTCTGTAAATGTTGATCCCAAAGCTACCCCAAAATGGCAGCGACTTTGCAGATTCGCTCAAGACACACGAGAAGCAATCAAGAAAGAGTTGGCCAAGCTACTCGTGGCAGGGTTCATCAAAGAAGTCTTTCACCTTGACTGGCTAGCAAATCCCGTACTCGTGCGTAAGAAAAACAACAAGTGGAGGATGTGCGTCGACTACACCGACCTCAACAAGCACTGTCCAAAAGACCCTTTCGGACTACCCAGGATCGATCAAGTGGTCGACTCCACCGCTGGATGCGCTTTACTATGTTTTCCCGACTGCTACTTCAGCTATCATCAGATAAGCCTTAAGGAAGAAGATCAAGCCAAAACAGCTTTCATCACACCTTTCGGAGCTTTCTGCTACAAAACAATGTCCTTCGGACTAAAAAATGCAGGGGCAACTTATCAACGAGCCATACAAATGTGCTTCAAAAAATAGCTTCACCACAATGATGAGGCTTACGTCGACGATGTAGTCATCAAAACAAGAAACCAGGAGGAACTCATCACTGATTTAGAGAAAACTTTCTCCAGTCTACGAGCTTTCCGATGGAAACTCAATCCTACTAAGTGCGTCTTTGGAGTACCTTCTGGCAAGCTACTCGGGTTCCTCATTAGCCATCGCGGCATTGAGGCCAACCTGAAAAAAATATCTGTCATCACAAACATGCAAGCACCAGCTAGCGTCAAGGATGTGCACAAACTCACAGGCTGCATGGCTGCTCTCAACTGGTTCATCTCGAGACTTGGAGAATGGGGACTACCCTTCTTTAAGCTTCTCAAACGCCAGGACAAGTTCAAATGGACGGAAGAGGCAGACAAGGCACTAGCAGAACTCAAAGACTTCCTGTCAAAGCCTCATGTACTCATCGCTCCTTCTCCGAACGAAGACTTGCTCCTATACATATCAGCTACTACTCATGTCGTCAGCACGGCAATAGTAGTTGAACGGTCTGAACCGGGCCATGCTTACAAGGTCCAACGACCTGTCTACTTCGTTAGCGAAGTACTCTCAGACTCCAAAACTTGGTATTCACCGATACAAAAGCTCTTATACGCAATCTTGCTCACCTCCCGGAAACTGCGCCATTATTTCCAGGAGCACAACTGTAACGACCTCGGTTAAAATCCTTCACGTTAATATTAATCCGAGTCCCTGATCCCCTGTCTCATCTTTACCAAGTCTAAGTGCTCAACCTCCAGTTCAGTCCCGACCCCTGTGATCCAACCCCTCGCTGTTTTTCCCCAGTTCCGACCCTGCCGACCCCAAACCCATACCGCCGGATCCTTTTAAGTCTCCCCACCGTATCCCTCTCGACCTGAGCAGTGGACCAAGCGAGACTGACCGGGGACCCATGGGATCTTTCTCCCAGATCTCCCGTGACAGGCGCACTTGAGTTGCATGCCCGCTTTAGAGTTCCCTTGCCACGTGGCTCAACTCCTCCGACGCCCGCCGCTCCGCCTCGTCGTCGGCCATGACCGGATGGATTCTCGCGCCCCCTTCCCCAATCGCAACGGAAGCTCCTCTGCTACCCTTTCTGCAGCACCTCGCCGCCTATGCCCATCAGCACCTCGCCAGATCCTGGCTACAGGGCCCGACGCCGCCCATCTTTTCCGTCACCCCTCCACAGTCGCGCTGCCCCGGTCCGCGCTACGCGACAATTCCTCCTCCGCCAACCCAGACCGCGGCAGCGACAGCTCCTTTCCCGCCCTGTCAGAGCTCCGCCCCCGACAATCTGTTGCTCCGCGCTCGCCCGCGCGACCGTAGCCGCTTGTCTTCTCACCTGTGCGCCCTCGTTTCTAGCATCGTTCCCGCGGTCACTTCCATCAGATCCACCGCACAGCGACGCCCGTCTCCGCCAAATCTCAACCACCCACCGGCAAACCCGCGCCTGCGCCGCCCTGTCATCGGTGCCCAATGATAGCCGGTGTCATCCCCGAAGTCCTGTTCCACCACCCTCGTCGCTCAATCGCCACCTCGGCAGCGCACTCCATCGTTTCTTCCCCGGTCCTTGCGCCGTCCAACCTTCTCTCTTCCGCGCAGCTATAAAAGGGAATGCCGGAGCCCTGCCGGAGTTCCCCCTTCGCCATCGCTGCCCTCCCGCTTTGCTCCCTGTTCGTGCTCACAGCGCCATCGCCTAAGTTCTGAAGAACTCTCCTCTCCGCTCCACACCGCTCTCTCAATCCGCCCAGCCTCTTGCTCCCCGTGTTGCACAGAGCTTGCTTGTGGTTCACAAGAAGCACCGCCGCCGCCGGAGCACCACCGGACATCCTCGCCGCTGTCCCAAGACTTAGTCTTCCCGCCCAAGCCTGTTCTTTCCCGACCCCAAGCTTCATGTGCAAGACGAAGGTAAGCTGCCGACCCTTTGTCCGTCTCGCCTGAGGGCTCGGCTGTATCTTTTTCCTTGAACCGAGGGTGTATGTGTAAAACTTGGGGACTTTTCAGCGTTAAGTCTGAGGACCCGTAGCACATCTATTCCTCTAGATTAAGGGTCTGCTCATAAGTTCCTTCCCATCCGACCCTTATATCTTGATCTCCACCAACTCAAGCGAACCTCCCTACCCTCCCGTAACTTGCCGCAAGTTTCTGGGCTCAAACTTGAAAGTGATGCTGTTGAAATAACCGTCTAAATGCTAACCAATGCATTGCATTCGTGTAGAGCTGCGTCTCGCCGACGGCTTCTACGAGCTGCACCCGGCGCCAGAAGACGAAGGTGTAGCCGAGCTCCTGCCTCCAAAAGCCGACACCGCCCAAGCAGGAGAGCTGCTTCCCTCCTCCCTGTTCGAAGGCAAGCCCCGGATGCATGAATCCCCTGTGTTTTACCAAACTTGTGCATGCCTTCTTTAGCATGCTTGTGCATTTACGTATAGGAGTTGTTTGGAACCGTAGATGCATGACTTAGTTTTCCCTTGACCTGAACACTAGCTGTTGGACCGAGTAGATGCTTTTGCTTAAATAGGAAACGGTAAAAGCCGAGTGATTTCCTGTCACTCGCGAGTTGTAGGAGTTGGCTGTTTTCCTTCTGTTACAACTATAAGGACGATGGACGGGGCAAGGTGTTGGGTAACTCTTTGGTGGTCGGCTGATCGCCCCATCTGTCTATGAAACTTGCTAAGGCCCGACCGTGGTGGTGTTCGTGATCAAGTGTTTGAAAGTACTAATCTCATACCTAGTATGGGATGGGGAAGCCTAGTACCTGATTGAACTAGGGCGTGGCTTATACCCCTGCTGTCCCTAGAACGAGGTTCCCATGGTGCATCATGTGGGCGCAAGTGCGGTCACAGTACGGTAGAGACCGGGACTGTGGAGCATTGCATGCCAAGGGAAGTTTGGACCTGACGAGTGCCTGGGAATTGATGGGGACGGCCGACACAGGAAGCGACCCTTGTGGTGCGCGGATGTCGTGAGATTAGGTTTGCCATGCATGGTTAAGAAACTCGAATCGATTCGTCTGCCTCTCACAGTTTGAGACTGTTTGATTGCTATGTCACCCTGAGTAACAAAGGAATCTGATGATGACATGGTCTTGATGATGATATGTATACCCTTTGGTTGGTTCTATGTTTGCTTAGAGTAAGTTGCTAACTTAGATTGGATAATGAACTTAAAACCGGAGCTAAAACTTGAAAGTAGGGATACCCCTAGCGCTTTTGGCAAACAAACCCCTCAGCCAAAAAGCCTTGCATGTCTAGAAGTGGTGGAGTAGCTTCCTCCCTGTCGGTTAAGTCTTGTTGAGCTTAGTAGCTCAGCCTTGTTGTGGCTCTTCTTTTTCAGGTGAAGTTGCTGTTCCTGAGCCCTCCTCTGTTGGCGCTTGGCCGCCCCAACTCCCTCCGGGTTGGACGGTTGAGTGGGATCCCTCCTCGGACGACGAGGAGAGGGACCACTGACATCCCGGTTGGCCTCACCAGGGATGTCCGACCCCGACGAAGTAGCTTCCGCTTGTTGTTTTACCTTCTGTCGTTTTCTTTTAAACCTTGTAAACTCTGATGTTGTTTTATGGCCGAACTAAAATGTTTAAATTTGCTTAACTCAGTGGACTTGTTGTATTCTCTAGAACCGCTCACCCTCGTGTGAGTTTGCTATTTGGTCCTATTCAGTGGTTAAATCGGATGAAATTCGACGGCGCTTCATGTTTACTTGGTTAAGGCATGAGTGTCGCATATCAGGCGGCTGAATCATGTTTCATCAAGCAAATCCGAAGTGGATCCGCCACACGTGGCTGAATGGACTGAAAACCAAGTACCAACACCAGTTGAGCGGCCGGAGCACTAGGTAATGTATTTCGACGGGTCCCTCAAACTTGAAGGGGCCGGTGCAGGCGTACTCCTCATCTCCCCCAAGGGAGACCAGCTAAAATACGTACTGCAAATCTTCTGGGAGGCATCTAATAATGAAGCCGAGTACGAAGCACTGCTACATGGCCTTCGCCTTGCAATATCCCTCGGCATCAAAAGACTACTGGTGTACAGCGACTCACTAGTTGTTATAAATCAGGTCAATGACGAGTGGGACCGAAACAAAGATAACATGGACGCTTACTGCAAAGAAGTCCGTAAGCTGGAAAACAAGTTCTCAGGCTTGGAGTTTCACCACATCGTCCGCGACAACAACGTAGCCGCCGACGTCTTATCAAAAATGGGCTCAACTCGTGCAGAGGTTCTAGCAGGAATTTTCGTACACGAACTACACAAGCCATCCATACCTAAACAAGTCACACCGCCAGTGGTCCAGACTACTGATGTCACTCGAGAAATCATGATGATAGAAGTCGACTGGAGGACACCCTTCGTCGACTACATCAAAGATCACAAGCTACCATCTGACAAAAATAAGGCTGAACAAATCTCCCGGCAAGTAAAAAGTTACGTTCTAGTCGGAGACAAGCTCTACAGGAAAGGTGCATCATCCGGGGTACTCATGAAGTGCGTTACCTGGGAAGACGGCCAAGAAATGTTAGAGGAAATTCACAAAGGAATTTGTGGTAACCACGCCTCTTCGCGGACAATAGTTGGCAAGGCTTTCAGAGCAGGCTTCTACTAGCCAATGGCTCTGGCCGACGCTAAACAGCTAGTTCAGAAGTGCAAAGATTCTCAATTCTTTACCAAACAGCAGCATGTACCGGCCTACAAGCTAGTCACAATACCTCCAACATGGCCGTTTGCCTGCTGGAGGCTCGACATGATAGGGCCACTACCAACTGCGCCAGGAGGATTCAACCGAGTACTCATGGCAATCGACAAATTCACCAAGTGGATCGAGGTCAAACCAGTCACTTGCCCCAGGGCAGACCGGGTCCTCGACTTCTTGGATGAAATCGTACACCGCTACAGTTTTCCCAATAGGATTATCACAGACCTAGGGTCAAACTTCAACAATCACAACTTTTGGGAATACTGCGAGAATAACGGCATCAACGTCCGCTAAGTCTCGGTCGCTCACCCGCGAGCCAATGGAAAAGTCGAGCGTGCCAATGGCATGATACTTGACGCCCTCAAGAAAAGACTACACGACGTCGGCAACACCAAAGGTGGCAAATGGCTCAAAGAGTTACCCAATGCTCTATGGGGACTACGTACCCAACCATGGAAGACTACTGGGCTCTCGCCCTATTTTCTCATGTATGGCTCAGAAGCCATACTACCCGCTGACATCATGTGGCAATCACCCTCAGTCGAACAATACGACGAAGAGTTGGCAAAAGAAACAAGGCGAACAGATCTAGACAGTCCAGAAGAAGCAAGATGCGCAGCACTAGTGCAATCTGCCAGATACCTTGACGGTTTAAGGCGTTACCACGACCGTAACGTCAAGGAACGATCTTTCAACTTGGGCGATATGGTCCTCAAGCGAATCCAAGACACAATAGGGTTGCATAAACTCAATTCACCAAGGGAGGGTCCTTACATTGTATCAAAGGTTATGGAACCTGGATCTTACAGACTGCAAGAGTTTTCAGGAGAACAAGTACCAAACTCTTGGAATATAGAACACATTTGTCACTACTACCCATAGCAGTACCCGAGTAATCGCTTCAAGGCAAAAACTCATGCTGACTACTCGAGCTAACAACTCAACTACCGACTTCAAGATACATTAGTCTTGACTCAAGATTATCAACTCCACAGCCATCACGGCCCCGGTACAAAGGTTCAACGGAGTAATTCTTTACTCAGGACCAAAGATACATCAACAAGTTACATACTAGTAAAAGTACTCGAAATACAAAAGGACTACAAGCAACTGCCTACTGGAGGGCTGCATTTAAGCCTCAGGCTTTTACAATATCACAAGGCCACTCAGGTCTGCCGACTACAATGGGAAGGGCCTACATGCAAGGAAGCTGCGCAAAATGCAGCCATATCCAGGTCCTCTACCCAAGGCAATGCCAGGAACTCTTGCATCGCAATTGCCTTGACAGTGGCAATGATGAATCCCTCGCGTTGCACCAAGAAGGAACCAAGGCTGCTCTTTTGCTAGCCTCGCCCAGCCAACCCCCTCTACGGCCACACCTCCACCTCTAAGAGAGTAGGATAAAGACCGCAACACTCATCACCTATCACTCGCGAGTTCCAGCGCGTACTCCATTGGATCACGAGCTGCAAGATGAGGCGCGCGATGAAACCTCCTACGAGGATTCTTCTAGCATCGCGGCTATCCCTACGAGCGCAGGAGTCTGTGGAGGGAAGGTGGCCTCAATCTACGAGGAATCTTCTAGCACCGGTGCACTCTTTGACGGCTCTCTACACCCAAACAACAACAACCGAAGGCAATCCATGGCTACTCAGAAACTTGGTTCGGGTCGACCTCCAGGGGATCTATTTATAGCCAAGCGCTACAACTACCACCCACCCAGGAGTTACTATGTGCCCATGATCAATGAGTCTGACGACCTCTAACTTTTCCCACATGAAAGCATTCACGCTACAAAGGACAAAAAAGTACAGTACACCTGTGCACCCTCAAAAGTAGAGTACTCGACAGCATTGTGACTACTCGAAACTCCGAACTACTCTAGCCAAGCACGACCTGCGCTCACATCATTGTCTCGGGGGCTTGGAAGGATCCGACCCTCTGTTCAGGGGTCGGGCGCACCCGACCCCGGGACCTTGGGTCGGGCGAGGCGGAGTTTTTCCCTCAAGGGGTCGGGCTCACCCGACCCCGGGACCTTGGGTCGGGTGAGACGGAGCGAACTACTCCTCACCCACATCAAGACAACTACTTCAAGCAACTAAAGAAAGAACCAGCATTCATTTCTTAAGAGTATCGTTCAAAGTACTCGAAACAACTACAAGAGTACATAAAAAAGCTCAAGGCTCCTCTGGAGAGACAAACTCCGACATCTTGGACGCAATGGGCTCCGCCTCCTCGAGGTACTGCGCATATGCTTCTTCTGTGCAGTTGCGAGCCACCCCGTCACCAGCTACCACCAAGTCCGCCCTCGGGTAGTATGACTTCACAACAGCAAGGACCTATTTGCAAACAGCTTTGCAGAGACCTGCCACTTTACCCGCCTTCAATCGCTTGACTAGCGATTGAGGTCCTGCGCCCTCTTCCACGGAGGCTATGGCATTCACCAAATCTTGAGCTGCCTCAGTCAACTCTTGGAGTTTGCCTCAGAGTCTTCCCATGGTCTGAGCATGATCTCTGCATGCCACCATGGCGATAGCAAGCATCACGCCATTCTTCATCTTCCTGTCCCGCTGATGCTCGCAAGCAGCCTGTGCTTCAGCCAGCGCGGCGCGAAGACGTTCAGCTCCATCTGCCACTCGATCATGCGCGTTTCTCCAGTCGAGGACTTGGCTCCTTGTAGCCGCCTCTTGCCTCTTGAGCTCTGCAAAATAGACAAGTTCAACCACAGCTGACTACAATCGGACATACTTGGAATATGCAAAGTACTCACCTTGATACTTTTTGTTCAAAGACTTGTAGTGGCTCTCCAGTTTTTGCTGCAGGACTTTGTGATCCGACCATTCCACAGCAAAAGACTTCGCTCCAACCTCGTGAACCCTTAAGGCTTTTGTAAGTCGGGCACATTCCTACTCCAATTGATGACTTCGTTCCTGAAGGGTCCGAGTGTGCAAAGTGTGTGAGATCAATCAAAGGCCTCACAATTACTCAATCTACGTAACAAAGCACAGGAAATTCACCTGGAAGCTCCAAAAAACATCGACGGCCCTCTGGAACTCTGAGTTAGATGGCAGGCTAAATACTGGTCTTTGAGTACTCTCCGCAAGATGAGGAGTCGCACCCAAAGTGGCACCTAAAACATTTATCATCAGTCACCTGATTGCTACGACTACAATAACAGGACTACAGAGACATACCTGGAGCAGTTGCCTCTTTGGATTTTTCCATACCCACTATAGCTAGAGATCCGCCAGTGGATGTTGATAAGGTAGCACTTCCCGAACCCGACGCGGCGGCAGGGACCTCCACCAAACGGATGACATCTTGAAGCATAGACATAGTAGCTCCAAGGCGACCGGCATCGACTTCGGGTACTTCATCAACAATCAAATCTTCCAAGGGAGCACATAAAGTAGTCGGGGGATCCGACTCTACCTCTGTCTCTACAGGGATAGTTTCCTCTGCATCTTTGCATCAAAATACGTCATTATACGACTTCAAGACAACTTAAAGATATAGACAAGACAAACAAGCTCACCGAGTTGAGTGTGGCAGAAATCGCACACGTTTCTTCTCGGCAATAGGTGGCCGAGTACTCAGCACCGCAGGAACAGCTGTCGGCGCTGTCTTCTCGCCAAGACCTGGGAAATAGAAGTCAAGACTACAATACAACTCGGACAAATGAAACTAGTCGGGACAGAAAGCTTACCACTAGCGATTACACTGGACAACAAGGAACCAGTAGCGACTACTGGCGATACCTCCTTCGCAACACCTGCTACTCTGGCGGGCAACCCCAGGACTGCCTGGTCAGTAACTGGCAGTGTGGTAGCCGGTGGAGCCTGTGCGGTCAGCTCGGGAGCTACTCTAGCATCTGTTGACGGCACTCTCTCTGGTACCTCCTCAACAGATGCAATACCGATGCCTGGGTCGGTCACCACTACTTCTCCAGAAGCAGCCTCGTCATCACCAAGTGCCGTATCAACAGCCTTTTTGAACAAGACAAAGTAGTCACAATGATTGCAAGTTCAAATTCATAAGCTACAATTAAGTACACGACTACATACCTTTGTACCTCGAGACTTCTCAAGAGTTGAAGCAGACTTAGCCGCAGATATTTTGTGGACTACTCCGCGTTTCTTCACAGGAGGGGAGGGCTCATCCTCCGACTCCTCAACAACAGTTTCCTCCTCTTCTTCCGACTGTGCCAAGTAGCCGGAAAGAACTCGAGACTACAAAAAAAACAAGTTGATATTAATAACAAATATCACACAAGTCAAAAAGTACAAGTCAAGTGCCAGAACATACCACTTCTGGCTCATACCAGGCATCATACTGCTGAAGAGCTGCAAGGATCACTGGTACTCCCTGGTAGTTCCTGAAGAACTTGGCCAGCAGCGCCTCTACATCATCATCGGATATATCCTCATCGGACATACGCGATGGATCATTAAGACCTGTGTACTCACTCCCCGAGTGAGCACGTTTCTGAAGCGGCTGGACTCTTTTCTTCAGAAAACTGGCCGCCACATTAATCCTAGTAAGATCGAGTGCCTTCAACTCGGTAATCTGCTGCATCAAGTGGTCAATCTCCAAGGTGTCTTTGGGTTCGCTCACCTAGTTCTCTACATGCTTCAGCGCGTGGCCAGTAACCACAGGCAAGCGAGGATCATGGTTCCTAATGTAGAATCACCTTTTCTTCCACTCCCCATGGGAGTCGGTCAAGTTGTACTCAATATATGCGCCCGAGTTCCTGAGTTGGAACCTGGCGCCTCCGAAGACTTCTATCCTATGTGCACTTGGCTGAGGTTTACAGCGGAACAACTTCCTAAACAACTCAAGGCTTGGAGGAACTCCCAAGTAAACTTCGCAGAGGTATACGAAAATGGACAAATGTAGCACACCATTGGGGTTCAAATGAACAAGTTGGAGCTTGTAGTACTCGAGGATACCTCTGAAGAAGTTGGAGGTGGGCACTGCCAACCCTCTCTCCATGAAGTGTGCAAGCATCACCATCTCGCTAGGGTGTTCTTCAAATTGCCACGCATTCGCAAAAGTTGGGTGCCACTCGAGCACCTCCTTCGTCTGTAGAAGCTTGGCATCGACTAGCGCCTCCACGGCTTCCTCCTTCATCACCGAATGCTGCCACGTCGCTCCAGGTGGCGGCGGCGCAGTCTAATTTGTCGGCCCCACCTTCGGCGCCAGCAACACCAGTTCCTTCCCCTTCTTGGACTTCACCTTGCCCGCCGCCGAAGCCTTGCCCTAGATCTTCTCGGGTTTCTTGCCCATCTTCTTGGAGCGCATCCGCCGATTTCAACCTCAACAAAAGGCACTCACTCTCGGATCTCTCTCAAGGAGCAGCAATGGCGGCGGTGGCACTTGCGCAAGGGAGGAAGAACAATAGATTTGATTACAGCAGGGCGTAAACTTAACCGAAAGGGGGCCCTCCGGTTTTATCTCCACCACCTCCGGATTCCTAGCGTCAGTTACGCAACTGACGGATTTTAAGCGGATTAATTGCCTTAAACACCCAACGACTACTCTTTACAACGGATTGCTGACCACTTCAATGACAGAGATCGCCTAAGTGCTCGGGGGCTACGGGTACCATACCCGATGGTTAGTTTTTTCTTTTTCAAGATTTCCAAGGGTAAAATAGGCAAAAAGTAGGATTGACCCTAAGCCTGACTCTTCGACTCAACCTAAGGCTCGGGGGCTACTCCATATGGAGTGCGATTGACATCGCACTACCATATAAAAATTCTAGGAACATAAACAACTCGAAGGAACAAGAAGAGTACCTTCCAGCCACGCGACAGTACTCAAGCACTTTGGTCCGCAACCTCTACGACGAACTACTCGGATAGTGCCCACAGTAACCAAGACTGTGGTGCATGACTACAAAGTACTCGAGGGCTTATCAGGCATGCACCCCAGGCCCACGAGTAGACCTTGGACGGCCCACTAAGGGGCGTACTCGGATATGATCAGGACAAGGGATAGGCGTATCCCACTCGGACTAGTCAAGTATGTGTATGGAAAACTACTCGGGGCATACCGAGTAGAACTCTGTAATAGTACTCGACTAGGACTCGGACTTGTAACCCTGCCTTCCCGTGTATATAAGGGCGGGCGGGGACCCCCCTCAAACAGAACAACTCTAGTTCATCCAAGATCAATACACACCAACATACAGGACGTAGGGTATTACGCGATCTAGCGGTCCGAACCTGTCTAAATCGTGTTCCTTGCGTCACCATTGATTCCTTGATTCTCGACGATCCTTACCGCACAAAAGACCACCTAGGGTACCCCCTAGGCGGGTTGCCGGTCTAAAACACGGACAGCAGGGGACTTGCCGGCCGGTGTACGGCGACGACGTGGCTAGCGAGCTCTGGCCGCCTGACCAGTGGCAGAGAGAGGAGCGGGAGGAAGGAGAAGGAGATGCTGACGCGTAGGGCCGGCTGATTTCAAACCGTTCAACTTTCCCCCACTCAAAAGACCCAGCTAGAGGCATCTAAAAGTCTCCCAAATTTGAAAGATAAAAATGCAAAGAACACAACACCGCAAGAATCACCTCAAGAGCTGCTCAGATTTTCACGCAATTTACGAAAGGAAACAGCTAAAACTGAAAGTTAAACGAATTTTTAATACGGAAAAACATCACTAAAAAATTATGTAAAAATACTGTAAAATCATCAAATTGCATCTAGTATTTAAATAAACTAACAGGAGGCACAGTTGAATAGCAAAAATTTGAGTTGCTTCACAAGTTGAATTTTCAACAATAAACAATAAATATGTGCACTTAAACAAATACATGACTATGATGATCAATTAAGCACAAATGATGCTCACAACTTTGGGACGTAAGACCTATTGCTGACGGATTCCTTTTTCTTTATTCAATCTGTCAGTAAATCAAACGGAGAAAGTTCATGGCAGTGACAGTAGGCACGCCATCGTGCGTTCCAGGGATGATAACCCGAGGATCTTGCACTTAAGCTCGTGCCTAAGTTGGGATTCCTCAGGTTAGAGCTGCCTCATGTCCTGTGCACAATCAAACCGAAGGACGAGCTCCTTGGCCATGAGAAGCTGTGCTTTGATCTATCCCACTAACAGGTGGCACTAGCTTTGTAGCTCCCGTGCTGTGTTCTTCAGCATCTGGTCGATGCTCCCGAAGGGATCCACCATAGTAGCAGGGCAGTGCCAACTTTTTTCGACTGACTCCATGAAGCCTGGGATCTTGAACCACCAATTTTCGAAGTTGAAGCGGCGCTTGGATTGAAATGCGGCATTTGTCAGGAGATGCAGTGGACAATGGTCCGACATGTCAGAGGATAGGGCCTGGAGGAAACAATTGCGGAATGTGAGCTCCTAATCCATGGACACCAGTACACGATAGTTTTTGCAGTGTCGCACACGTTCACGTTCGTTACTCCAGGTGAAACTCCTGCCATGTAGGTGTACAGCCTTCAGCTCCATCTCGTCCACGAAGCGGCAGAAACATCCCATATTCCGCCTGTTGATGTTGAGGTTGTTCCTGTCCGTAGCATCAAGGGTGAGGTTGAAGTCGCCAGCAATCATCCATGGGCAGGAGATAGAGTTTTGGATTGAACGGAGCTCTTGGAAGAACTCAATCTTGTCGATATCCGTTTGTGGACCGTATACCGAGGTGAGACACCGTTGATCGGTATCCAGTCCCAAGTCAACGAGGACGGACGTGGAGAACATTCCAATGTGCCGTGTTGCACAAGTGGCTTCCAGTTAGCGGCACGCAATAAAAACTCCACCACTGGCGCCATTCGACGGGAGGTAGGCGAAGCTTGAGAACCGCGGCCCAAGAATTTCACTAATTAGGAAGCGATCAATTACACTGAGATTTGTTTCCTGAACACATACTACTGACGCATTTGCATCAGCCACAACCTCGCGGAGCATGTCCCTGCGACTTCGTGCATTCAGTCCGCGAGCGTTCCACACAATGAATATTATGGTTTTGCTGATCCATGGGGAACCAAAACGACCAGTGATTGGGGTGAACAGTAGCGGATCAGCAGGTGCTGTGATCGCGCCACCCGCCTGCTTGGTGGCATCCATGAGGTCGTCGTCGGAGAGGGGCGCCTGCGCCACTGGGAAGATACAAAACCATCAAGATCCAACATTAACAGGCGACAACAAGCAACCAGTCAAAAAACAAAAAACATGCATGGAGGAATGCAGGACTACCTGATGGTTTTTAGTGTCACCCACCGTTTCATGGTACACCAATATTCGCATGTACACTCAGTCACAACAACGATATAATGGCATGCAAAGGTCAAAGCACACATACATAGGTCAAAAACATGCATGGAATATTTGTGGTGGTAGCATATATTCCTGGGAAACGTACTCAGTGTTCATGACTCTACTTCACATATGACAGGGATAGAGCTGTATACGTGGGACCTTTCTGAACCTGTAGACGTTTCTTCTAAAAACTTGGGTTTGCTATCCGGAAGTATTTTATTTGGGGCTTCATCTTCTATTTAAGAGAGGGCGCGAGGCTGGATGACAACAAGAGAAGTTTGAGCAGCCTTTAGAAAACTATGAACCTCAACCGGGCCAAGAGCCTAGTAATCGAAATGGATGCTTCAGCTATACTATTTCTCGTCTGCATTTCTGTTGGCTTTTTCCTTGTCCACAAAATCCTCGTCTCTGGAAAAGCCACGAGCACCAGCAATGCGCGGCGGCCTCCCGGCCCAGCAAGAGTCCCACTCCTCGGTAACATCTTGGACCTCCGTGGCGCCGAGCTGCACCACGCCCTGGCCAGGCTCGCCGGGGTGTACGGCCCTATCATGTCCTTGAAGCTCGGCACGAGCAACGCCATCGTGGTCTCCTCCGCCGCTGCCGCTCGCGACGTGCTGCAGAAGCACGACCACATCCTGGTCGGGCGGGCCGTCAACGACGCTGCGCGCGCACTTGGAAGCCACGAGCTCTCCATGTTGTGGCTCCCGGCCAGCAGCCCGCTCTTCAAGCGCCTCCGCGCCGTGTGCAACAATCACCTCTTCTCGGCACGCGGGCTGGACGCCACCAAGGCCGTGCGCGAGGAGAAGGTGAGGGAGCTGGTTGGCTTCCTCCGCAGCCGCTATGCCGGCCAGGCGGTGGAAGTCGGCAGCGTCGTGCTCTCGGGGATGCTCAACCTGATGTCCAACGTGCTCTTCTCGGAGGATGTGGCCGATCTGAGCTCGGACCATGCGCAGGAGCTCGAGACGCTGATCAATGACATGATCGAGGAGATCACCAAGCCCAACTTGTCGGACCTTTTCCCCGTGCTCGCCCCGCTTGACCTTCAGAGCCGCCGGCGGAACAACACGGTGTACATGAAGAAGCTCTATGATTTCATGGACCGTGTCATTTGTCGCCGTCAGAGTGCAGGAGGCGAAAAGAAAGTTGATTTTTTAGATGTGCTCCTCCGGCTTCACTCAGAGGATCAGTTCAGTCTTCAGTCAGTCAACTCATTTCTTTTGGTAAGGACGATTCTAAGTATTTTTTTCATCAAGACATCAATGGTAGTAAGATTATGAGTCATCAAGGCATGACATAATAGTTTAGCGTATACTTTTTTTTGTACTTATAATTTAGCATCATTGGAGGCTGCACAGCACTCTGTACGAGTTCTAGCCTACTCAGCTGAACCATTTCTTCTGCCAAGGATCTCTTCGTGGCCGGGACAGCTACGACCTCGCTTACGGTGCAGTGGACGCTGGCCGAGCTACTCCGGCATCCGGCCGTTATGTCAAAAGTGCGCGGCGAGTTGCAGGAAGTGCTCGGCGCAAAGGAGTATCCAGACGAATCCGACATCGACAAGCTGCCCTACCTCCGCACTGTGGTGATGGAGATCATGCGGCTGCACTCGCCGAGCCCTATCATGATGCCGCACGTGGCCATGGCCGACGGCGCGGAGGTCGGTGGCTTCGTGGTGCCTAAGGGCACCATAGTGATCGTCAACGTGTGGGCCATCATGCGTGATCCGGCGTCTTGGGAGCAGCCGGAGGCGTTCATGCCGGAGAGGTTCCGAGGGACGGGTCTGGATTTCCGGGGCGGGGACACGGCGTTCCTGCCATTTGGGTCTGGGAGGAGGCTGTGCCCTGGGATGCCGATGGCGACGAGGTCGCTGACGCTGATCCTTGCATCTGTGCTGCACGCGTTCGAGTGGAGTCTACACGACGGGATGCAACCGTGCGATGTGGATGTCAGGGAACGATTCTCCACGTCCCTTAACATGGTTACACCACTAAAGGCCGTGCCAACGCCAGTTTGCCACTGATGCATGCACTGATAAATATCTCGGTTCTCAATTGTCAGGCGGCTCCACAAATCGTATTTTTATATAAGAATATACATATGCAGACTATGTAATGTCATCAAGACCAATCTAAATAAAAACACTTTCGTGAATGAAGATGATGAACAGCTATCTGTGTCCCATGCATGCCATGTGATGTCGGTGCCTTTTGTAGTTGGATGCATGCTGTTGGACTTGGGGCGTGATGGACGACATAGCACGGGTCAGTTGGGTGGTGTTGGAGCCTAAACGTGGCAGCAATGCCGACCAGCCTGGCGGATCTCGGGCGGTCGGAGGAGTCGGCACGGTTGTTGGCGCAGTCGGGGCGATCGTTGGCGTGGTCGGCGCGATCCCTGGCGTGGTCAGGGTGATCATTGGCGTGGTTGGTGCGGTCGGGGAGGTCGCCGGCGCGGTCGGGGTGGTCGCCGGTGCGGTCGGGCAGTCGCTGGCGCGGTTGGCACGGTTGCTAGCGCGGTCGGGCAGTCGCAGGCATGGTCGGCGCGGACGCCGGTGTAGTTGAGCGGTCCCTGGCACGGTCGGTGTGATCGCTGGCGCGGTCAGCTGGGTCGCTGGCACGGTCGGGCGCTTGCTGGCGCGGTCGGCTTGGTCAGAATCCCAGGCGGGCCTGGTGCAATCCCTCATGCAGGCGCGTACGTCGTCGAAGTCGTGGGTAGGAACGTATCCACGCGCGCTACGGCCCTCCACACGTTAAACCAAGAGTCTGGGACGAATATTAGAGTCCTGGCCGAATTGAAGTTGAAACGAGACTTCCTTACAGGAAAAGACCTCCCACCCTATAAATATAAAGGGTCCTGGCCGATTGAGGATCATCATCCAATCGACAAACACTTTTATCTATCTTTTTATCTCCAAACCCTAGCTTTTCCAACCACCTTGCTTTCCTCCTGTGTCCCAATAACTTTTGAGGATGTTCTGAGTGGCCTGACTGATCTTAGAGCAACCCTAGGCTCGCCAACTTCGACGGGGTCCCTCCCGAGATGGTGAATGTAGGATTTCGTGGTCCCTCTGCGAGGACCGGCCTGACTGGACCCCCTGACCGGATGGACTAGTCAGGTGCAGAAGCCCCGACAAGGTGATCTTTTGATCTACGCAAGAACAAGCGTGCTCATGTGTTGGCTAGAAAAAGCGCCAACACATTTTGGTGACTCCGCTGGGGAAAAAGATCTAAAAACCATTCTAGAAAACCCTAGCAAGATGGGATCTACTACAGAGATTAACAAAAACAATATCATCGAGGCTTCTGTGGAGGATCTCAGCAAGGAGCAGCGGAACATCGCGGTGCTCCAACACTACGTGAAGATGCGGTATCTAGTGGGCTTCAAGAAAGATCGCAAGGGCAAAGCGAGAAGAGCACGAGACTTCGAGATGCCCATGATCAAGATGAATGATAACATGATCGAGGAAGTATCCATTGTAAGTAACTTCCCCCTCGATCAATATGCTATCAACGAAGAGTTCATAAGAGCCTTTAAAGTTCAGAATCAGATTCCTACTTCTTTGGTAGATCGCTTGAACCAACTTGTGGAAGGTAGATCTGTTGAATCTAATAAAAACGATTCTTCTCAAGTTGATTTGCGTGGGGTCATGCCTATGAGTCCATCGGCAGACCTAGGGGCTACCCCCGAAAACCCTAAATATGGCACGCCATTGAACTTTTATGCAGGACAGACGCCGCCCCGGGTCCAACCGCCAAAGCCGAACACGGCTAAAGCAGTCAAACAAGTTCAGGCAGGCGGTCTGACCGGTCAGGCCTGTCATGCTGGCCAGTTTGCGATTGTCCCTGAATCCCCTATGTTGCTTGCTCTTGTGCCTAGTTTGGTCATTCCTAACCATACTAGCGAGCTTGGAGTGAATACTCCCTCGGTTAGCACAATAGCATACACGTCGCCCCCGATATCTAATACCATTGTTGCTTCTAGGGGTATTTCAAATGATGTGTTTTTTTATTTACATCGCATTCAGAATGGCAATCCACCCTACCTGAATGTTATGAATACATCAGCGCCAATGCTACAAGAGCCAAATCCTTATAGTGAGGTCAGAAAATGTAAAGAGGAAATTTTGGCTATGATTCAAAGAAAGTTCGGCATAGATACAGGCAATTCGAAGTTGTATCAAAAACCATATCATGCTGATTTTGACTATGTCCCATATCCTATCAGCTGGCGCATGCCCGATTTTGTTAAATTTAGTGGCGAAGATAACCAAACTACCTGGGAGCACATTAGTCAATATCTTGCTCAACTAGGCGAAGCTGGTTATTATAATGCTTTGAGAGCATGTTTATTTTCTTTGCCATTAACTGGAACCGCTTTCGCTTGGTATTTTTCTTTGGCTCCTGGCTCTATTGATTCATGGGATCAATTGGAGCAAAAGTTCCATGATCACTTTTACACCGGGAATTTCCAATTAAAATTGATAGATTTAGCATTGGTTAGGCAAGGCAAAGAGGAATCTATTTTTGATTACATGAAACGATTCAAAGAAACTAAAAACCGATGCTTTAATTTCTCACTTTCCAATAATGATTTGGCCGATCTTGCTCTTAAGGGTTTAAAATCATCTATTAGGGATTGGCTAGAGGGTTTCGAGCTTCATACCATTGCACAAGTAATCATGAAGGCTTTGACAATGGAACTTAGGCTTGCTAAGGAAAAAGATAGCTTCAAGTCTTGTCGGTCTAACATGCATGCTATTGAATATGATTCCGATAGCTCGAACGACGATGACAATGAAGTTTATGTTACTGAATTTGTGTGGCCTTCTAAAGCTAAATCATATTCTTGTGTGTCTCTTAAGCCGGCCCATAATTGTTGGCAAGAAGAAGTGAAATTTACTTTTGATGTTTCCAAGTGCGATCGTATTTTTGATGAGTTGCTTAAACTTGTACATCTAAAAAAAATCTCATACTATTCCTCCACTTGAAGAGTTGAAGAGGAAAGCATATTGTAAGTTTCATAATATTTCTTCTCATGCAACTAATGATTGCAATGTGTGTCGTCGACAGGTTCAATCAGCTATAAATGAAGGCCGTTTGATGTTTCATGAGATGCAAGTGGACAAGACACCGTTTTCTGTTAACACCATGGACATACAGTAGCCCAAGGTACTGGTTCAGCCGCATCAAGCCAAAGCTGCTAAAGGCAAGGATGTTGTGATCAGGGAAGAGAAGCTCGATTTGAGGGGAAAAGAGTTGACTAGGGAAGTGGTGTATGAAAAGACTCCAGATGGCAGAGAGTCATTTAAAATTATTGTGAAAGCTTCTGTACACGAGGGGCAAGCAACGTCCATGGCATCTTGTCAAAAGTCGTTCAAATCTACTAGGCAGACTGAGCCGGTCAAGCCGGTGCAAGGGGCCGGTCAGACCGGTCAGCTATAGGAATGCCCCAGAATGCTGAAACCAAAGTGTCCAGAGATTCGTACTTGGAAGCTTAATGTGGTAAAAGATCAAGAGAGTAGCCCCAGGGAAAAGGTCACCTTTGATATACTTCTGGATAAATATTCCAAGCAAAAGGCCGTTACAAGTGATTGGCCAATAAAAAAGAGAATGAGGTCACCTACTCATAAAGAGAGGCAAGATTCACCAACAAGAGCGATGGCAAGATAGAGAAGTGACCAAGCTCAACCAAAGCAGTACCCCTCCACATCTTGGGCCCCTCCGGCATCAAATCCCCGAAGCCTAGTGTGGGATGACAATAGGGTAATCTGGGTGCCTTACCAGTCCGTACAGCAACCATCTTTCCATCCTGAATGGGGAGAATCAAGGAAGTCGGTTTTGGACAGGATCTCACGCCTCATGCAAGGTTGGTGGGCACCCCGCTCATCTGGTCACAGTGCACAGACCTGATCGGTCTGATTGGTCTACACCAACTAGTCAGACCGGCCTGTCCAGACACCTAAAACGCCTCCTCCAAAGCAAGTGTATCGTCCTAAGAAGGAGGGGGAGGTTAAGAAGATGAAAACAGACTCAGGGAAAGATACATAGAAAGCTATTATCCAAATTGGGTCTAGGGATGTCCCCGTTGAGAATAGTGCCAAAAGACCTGTTGGTATAGACAATCTGGTCATGTCAACTGTTCAGAAGGCTCTTGCTACTAATAATCATGAGGCTAGTAGCGGTAGTTCAAGCTCCAAATATTTCTTGCCAAGTTGGTGTCCTCCCGGGTTGACTTGCCCCCAAAGGAGGAAGATGCAAAAGTTAAGGCTGCAAGAAAAGAGGGAACAGGAGCTAGAGAAGCAAAGGGACGAAGCATTCAGCAAGTATAGGCCCATGGTGTTGGTGTTTTAACCTAGCAACCTACCTAAGTAGTATCCGAGGTAGAGTTTTTGGTTGGTGGGCATTGCCGAAATCAGGAACTTGATGGTGTACGTAGGCACGCGATTTAGACAGGTTCGGGCCGCTAGATCGCATAATACCCTACGTCCTGTATGTTGTTTTCTTGTATTGGATTGAACTTGTTTTGAGGGGGTCCCTACCCGCCTTTATATACTAGGGGAGCAGGGTTACAGGGTAGTTGTCGTACAGGAGTACTAGTTTGATTTGACTAGAGAGTTCTACTCTAACTCGGAGGAGTAGTTTCCATGTCTTCGACTAGTCCTCTGGAGTCCATGTAGACTACACCACCCTATACCGTAGTCTCCATGTCTTGATACGATTTGCTGTATGTCTCCTAGTGTGGATCCGTACAGGTCTTCCAGTGGGCCCATAGGTGTATGGCTGACACATGATCCCTCAGAAAAAGGAGTGGAGAGTCAAGGCAGATGCACCAACTCTACCGGTAAGACCGGTTGAGGCGCCAGCACTAGCGCCTGAACTAGTCGGGCCGGTCGGGGGGTCGGTCTGTGGCAGAACCACCCAAATTAACCTGACTAAAGTGTACTCAACATCACCTCATATGCGAGCAGACACTTTAATCAAGTTAAAATGGCAGTCGATCGGGTTTCACCCGATAAAACCACGTGTCTCGGATTGAAACAAAGCATACTCACAAGAGGTTGAGTCCAGAGATTACAAAAATCCAAGTAGATTAATACAGGTCCCAACTTCATTTATTACAACTCAAGAGTTCAAAAGCATAAAGGTAGAGGTTTAGAGTTTAAAAGCAGCAGAAAAGTAAACAATAGTCTAACATCAATTCAAAATACCATGGTGAAACCTACCATGATATCAATCACCATGATCCTCACCGACCGAGGACGGATCCCACTTGACAGTCCAACCCGGAGGGAGTTGAGACGGCCGAGTCACACTAGCAACCAAGCAAACAACAGCACTTGAAAAAGATAGCTACAAGCAAGGTTGAGTATACTAATACTCACCAAGGCTTACCCATCAGGTGGTAACTACTCGACTGACTCCTAGACATGCAAGGCTTTTTGGCTAAGGGGTTTGTTTTGCCAAAAGCTTCTAAAGTAGGTCCTTACTTTCAAGTTTTATCATCAGGTTCTAGTTGATTATCCAGTCTAGGTAAGCACCCATTCTAACCAAGCATGCCAAACAAACAATTTAATCAAGCATCAATATTAATCATCATCCTTTGTTCCACTTCTTACTCTGTGCAGAATAGTGATCAAGCAGTCTCAAACTATGAGAGGCAGACGATTCGAATCGAGTTTCTTAACCTTGCAAGGTGAACCTAACTGTGGTGGAACACCTCAGATTAACTCAACTAAAGCATGGTTAAGTCACTTAACACGCGATCCGCCTGCCTTAATCAAGTTAACTCGATGTGCTGTCGGATTTCATCCGATTTAACCACTTAACAGGACCGAGTTAGCATAGCTCACACGAAGGTGAGTGGTTCCAAAGAATACAACAAATCCACCATTTGATTAACAATCATGACACACTGGTTAAAAATCAGAGTTTTACAAGTTCTGAAGGAAACAACAGAAGGTAAAAGCGTCGGGTCGGATGTCCCTGGTGAGGCCAGACAGGACATCAATGATCCCATTCCCCGCGATCCGAGGAAGGATCCCACTCGACCGTCCACCCAGGAGGAAGCTGGGGCGGCCAAGTGCTAATAGCAAGCTCGGAGGTTTCAACTTCACCTGAAAAGAGAAGCCACAAACAAGGCTGAGCTGCTAAGCTCAACAAGACTTAACCGACTGGTGAAAAGCTACTTCCCCACTTCTAGACATGCAAGGCTCTTTGGCTGAGGGGTTTTTGGTTACCAAAAGCGACTATGTTAGGTCCTTGCTTTCAAAGTTTTAGCTCAGATTCTAAGTTCATTGACCAGTCAATGTTGGCAACTTACACTAAGCAAACATAGATCAACTTGATGTATACAAGCTTAACATCAAGACCATGTCATCATCAGACTCCTTTATTACTCAGTGTAGCATAGCGATCAAGCAGTCTCAAACTGTGAGAGGCAGACGAATCGATTCGAGTTCTTTAACCGTGCATGGTGAACCTAACCTCACAACATCCACGCTCCACCAAGGGTCGCTTCCTGTGTTGGCCTTCCCCATCAATTCCCTAACCCGTGTCAGGCCCACTTCCCTTGGTGCAAGGTTCCACAGACCCGGCCTTTGCCGTTCTATGACAACACTTGCCACCACGTGCGGCCGAAGGGGAACTTCGTTCCAGGGATAGTGGATCGAACCGCTCACGTCTAGGTTCAATCAGGTACTAGGCTTCCCCATCCCATAATAGGTATGAGATTAGTACTTTCAAACACTTGATCACGAACACCACCACTATCAGGCCTTAACAGATTGAGTAAACAGACGGAGCGATCAGCCGACCACCAAAAGAGTTCACCAAAACCCTGCCCCGTCCATTGTCCTTATAGTTGTAAACAGAAGAGAACATCCAACTCCTATAACTCACGAGTGATAGGAAACCACTCGACTTTTACCAAGTCCTATTAAGCATTGCAACTACTTGAACCCAACAGACTAGTGTTCAGATCAAAGGAACTATGTCATGCATCTAGGCTTGCAAACAACTCCTATACGTAAATGCACATTCATGAGAAGGAAGGCATGTGCAAGTTTAGAAAGTTGGGTGCATGCTCCGGGGCTTGCCTTCAAGCGGAGGGGAGGGAAACTGGTCTTCAGCGGTTGCTGCTTCGACTTCTGGGATTGGTGGCTCTGCTACAGCTCCGTCTTCAGGCGCCGGGTGTAGCTCGTAGGTGCTGTCGGCGAGTTGTAACTCTACACGAATGCAAATGCAGGAGTTAGCCTATAGATGGTTATTGCAACAACACTTGCAAGTTAAAGCTCAGACACTTGTAGCAAAGCTACAGAAAAGGTGGGGGAGCTCAACTTTAGTTGGTGGAGAATAGGATAAAAGGGTCGGATGGCGGTAAACTTGAGATCTGACCCTTAAAGTTAAGGAATAACTATGCCGGGGTCCTCAGACTTAACACAGAGAAGTCCCCGATATTTTACACAGATACCCTCTAGTTAAGGAAAAGATACAGTTGAGCCCTCGGGCAAGGTGGATAAGGGTCGGCGAACAGACAGGGTCAGGCAAGGCGGAAAAAAGGGGTTGGGCGAACCGGAAAGGGGTCGGCAACTTACCTTCAGGTCTACCAGTGAAGGTTTTGGGGTCGAGAAGGAACAGACTTGGGCGGAAAGGCTAAAGCGCTAAGGCTTGGGCGGCGGCGAGGTTTGACGGTGCTCCGGCGGCGATGGAGCTTCTTGTGGGCAACAAGAAAGCTCTAGCACAGCACGGAGGAGCAGACGACTTGGTGGATTGGGGAGAAGCGGGTTTGAGCGGAGAGGGGAACTTCTCAAGAGTTCAACGGGAGTGCTTAAGTGCGCTCAGAGTAGGGGTAGCGAAACAGCGATGGTGAACGAAACTCCGGTGGGACTTTGGTATGCCTTTTTATAGCTGCGCGGAAGAGAGAGATTTTCGAGCAGCACGAAGACCAGGAGTGCGCTGCCATAGCGGCAATTGAGCGGCGATGGGCGGTGGAACAGGACCTTAGAGATAGAGTCTTTGGCTATTGGGCACTAGAGACAAGGCTGGCGCAGGCGCGACTTTGCCGGAATTTAGATTTGGCGGAGGCGGGCGTGGTCTGGTCGCGTTGAGCGGCGGATTTGACTGGCGTGTGACAGGGAGAAGAGCGCTGCCATCGAGGTTGCAGCAGGCGAAGTGACAGGGTGAGCGCGAAATAGCGGCTTGTCAAGGCACATTACTATCAAGGCGGAAAAAGGAGCTGTCGCGGCCGGAGTCGGGCTTGGCGAGGGAGGCATCATTGCGCAGCGAGCTTGTGGGCAGCGCGACTGTGGAGAGGCGGAAAAACCGGAAGGCATCGGGGCTTGCAACCAGGGATTCAGGTGAGATGATGGGCACGGGTCGCGAGGCGGTCTGACGCAGCAGCGGCAAAACTTTGCCACGGCGGCGACGGGGCACCTTGGCGTGGCCGGCGAGGGCGCGAGCGAGACGAGGCGAGGCAGAAGGGGTTGCAGGGGGCTTCCACTGCGATTGGGGAGGAGGGCGCGCTGATCCATCCTGTCGCGGCCGGTGACTGGGCGAGGCGGCGGGCGTCGGAGAGATCAAGCCACGCGGCAGGGGAGCTCTGAAGCGGGCGCATGCTGCTCAGGTGCGTCTGCCTCGAGAGAACCAGGGAAAGATTTGCGGCTCCACCAGTTAGTCTTGGGTTCTCCACTGCTCCAAGATTGGAAGGAACACTGCCTTTGGACTTAGAAAGAACCGGCGGTTTTGGGTTGGGTTTTCAGGGGTCGGGACTGAGAACCGGACCTTGAGCGCTTAAGCTACGAAAAGGTGAGTCAGCGGGATTAGGGACTTTGATTGAAGATTAACTCGGCTGATTAACCAAGGTCGTTACAGCCTACCCCCCTTAAAAAGAATCTCATCCTGAGATTTGGGTCTAAGGGTAACCAGTGGGGGTGTGCAGTCCTTACCTCCTTGGTTGGAAAGAAAACTTTGGAAGTGTTTGTTAGATACTCTTCTGTTTCCCAGGTTGCTTCTTCCTCTGTGTGGTTGTTCCATAGTATCTTGTACATTTTCACAGTCTATCGTCGGGTATGTCTCTCTTTTCGGTCGAGGACCTTGGCTGGATACTCGGTGTAAGTTAGGTCGGGCTCGATTTGAAGTTGCTCCTGTTCCAAGACCTCAGTTGGAACTTGGACACACTTCTTCAGTTGGGATACATGGAAAACATCATGTATGGCCGAAAGCTAATCTAGGAGTTGGATCTGGTAAGCAACGGGTCCACAAATTTCCACAATCTCATAAGGACCAATGTAACGGGGAGCCAATTTTCCATTTATTCCAAACCGTTGCACTCCTTTGGTCGGGGAGACTAGAAGATATACGTGATCACCAATGTCAAATTGCAAGGGTCTCCTTCTCCTGTCGGAGTAACTCTTCTGTCGAGATTGGGCGGCCTTGAGATTGGCTTGGATTATCCTCACTTGCTTTTCTGCTTCTACTACTAAATCAGGGCCATAGGTCTGTCTTTCGCGAAATTGTGACCAATTCAACGGTGTCCGACATTTCCGACCATATAGGGCTTCAAACAGTGCCATCTTCAAGCTAGTCTGGTAGCTGTTGTTATAGGAAAACTCTGCTAGGGGTAAGCACTTATCCCAATTCTTGTCATAATGGATGACACAAGCTCTCAACATATCTTCAAGGATCTGATTTACTCTTTCGGTCTGACCATCGGTTTGGGGATGATAGGTAGAGCTATGAATGAGCTTGGTGCCAAAAGATGCTTGCAGTTGTTCCTAAAAACGCGCTACAAACTGAACACCTCGATCAGATATGATTGTCCTAGGCACACCGTGCAGGGAAACAATGCGGTCAAGATACAACTCTGCATATTTCTTGGTCAGGTAGGTGGTGTGAACAGGAAGAAAGTGGCCAGACTTGGTAAGATGATCCACAATAACCCAAATGGAGTCATGTCACTGCGATGTAAGGGGCAGTCCAACAATGAAGTCCATGCTGATGTCTTCCCATTTCGAAGAGGGAATAGGTAGGGGTTGCAGGGTACCTGCTATCTTCAAATGGCTGGCTTTGACACGTTGGCAAGTGTCACATTCCGAAACATAGCATGCAATCTCTGGCTTCATTCCACTCCACCAGAAAGTTTGACGGAGATCATGATACATCTTATTGCTGTCAGGATGGATCAAGAACTTGGAGAGATGAGCTTCATCTACGATTTGCTTTTTCAGATTGGGGTCGTATGGTACAACAAGTCGATTTCCATAATACACTCTCCCATTCTCATCTTGTCGGAATTGCTTGTACCCTTCATCCTTCCATGAAATCTTCCTTTTGATTCGCCTTACATCCTCATCCTCTAACTGTGCGGACCCAATTTGGTCCTCTATAACAGACTCAAGAGATATATGGCCGAGGGTTCCGTGGGAAACAATTTCCAAACTGAGCTTTCCCATTTCCTGGCACAGGGTTTCTGTGAAGTTGGTTGCCATCAAGCAATTGCAATGAGTCTTGCAGCTAAGAGCATCGGCCACGACGTTGGCCTTGCCTGGGTGATAATGCACTTCCAAATCATAATCCTTTATCAACTCCAACCACCTTCTTTGGCGCATGTTGAGGTCGGCCTGAGTGAAGATGTACTTAAGACTCTTGTGATCGGTGTAGATATTGCAGTGGGTGCCCATCAGATAGTGTCTCCATATCTTTAAGGCATGAATCATTGCTGCCAACTCAAGATCATGGGTCGGATAGTTTAGCTCATGAGGTCGCAACGCCCACGAGGTATAGGCAATGACTCGGTGGTCTTGCATAAGAACACACCCAAGTCCAGTGCCAGAGGCGTCGCAGTACACGTCAAACGGTCTGGAAGGGTCGGGTTGAGCTAAAACTGGAGCTAAGGTCAGCAGGTGTTTCAAGGTGTCGAAAGCTTCTTTACACTTGTTGTTCCACACAAATTTGACCTTCTTTTTCAACAGCTCAGTCATCGGCTTGGCTATCTTGGAGAAATTCGGGATGAAACGCTGATAGTAGCCTGCTAGTCCAAGAAAACTTTGGATCTGGTGAACTGAAGTGGGTGGCTTCTAGTCCATGACTTCCTGTACCTTGCTGGGGTCAACTGCTATGCCATTCCGAGAGATGGTGTGTCCCAAGAACTTGACACTCTCTAACCAGAATTCACACTTGGAGAATTTGGCATGGAGCTGATGATCTCTCAACCATTGAAGAACCACATGAAGATGTTCGGCATGTTCTTCTTCACACTTAGAGTACACCAGAATATCATCAATGAACACCACCACGAACTTGTCCAGTTCGGGCATGAACACCAAATTCATGAGATACATAAAATAGGCGGGTGCATTGGTGAGTCCAAAAGACATAACCAGGTACTCGTAGAGTCCATATCTTGTGGAGAAAGCAGTTTTGGAAATGTCACAGGGTCTGATCTTGATTTGGTGGTAACCGGAATGAAGATCAATCTTGGAGAACACTCTGGCTCCAGCTAATTGATCAAACGGAACATCAATGCGGGGAAGTGGATACTTGTTCTTGATAGTCACCGCATTGAGGGGTCGGTAGTCCACACACATGCGCAGACTTTCATCCTTCTTCTTCATGAACAGGGCTGGGCAACCCTAGGGTGAAGTACTGGGTCGGATGAAGCCTTTCTCCAATAGATCATGCAACTAGGTTTTTAACTCGGCCAGCTCAGCGGGTGGCATCCGATAAGGTCTCTTTGATATCGGAGCGGTGTCGGGCTGCAGTTCAATGGCGAACTCGATATCTCTATCTAGCGGCATGCCGGGTAAGTCATCTGGGAACACATCCGAGTACTCACGGATAACAGGAAGGTTTTCTATCCGGGCTTCTGATACAGGATACGCACAAGGAGTTGCGTACTCAGGGTGGGTCAAGGATATGGTAGAGCTGCCATGCAAGGGTGAGTTGATGTGGAGAGCTCGGGTAGCTACATCTAGAACCACTTGGTGTCGGGTCATCCAATCCATCCCCAAGATGATATCTATTCCTTCCAGGTGAAGGATGATGAGATTCTCCCTAAAAAGAGTTTGGCCTAGCTGGATAGGTACAAGGTTAACTATCTTGTCTGAGGCTATCTTCCCTCCCGGGGTAGAGATCACATATGACCCTTTAGTGCGACCAATGCTCAGATTACATCTCTCACCAGTCTTATTCCTGATGAAGCTATGGGATGCTCCCGAATCAAACAAAACAACAACAGTTTGATTATGGACAAGGAAGGTACCTGTCATCACTAGCGCGCCTTCGGGGAGCTCGGTCAGGCTGGTGTAGTTGAGCCGACCTTGGCGAACTTGCACCTTGGGCCTTCTTCCTCTGTTGGTCATGGTGTTTTGGCCAGGCCGCTGATTCTTGTTCCTAGGGCAGTCCTTGGCAAAGTGCCCTTCATTTCTGCAGGTGAAACAGCGGTTGCCATTTACAAGGTGCGGCGATGGTAAGGTCGACCGGGGCGCCTGTAGTTGGAAACTGGGGAAACAAGGTGCCACGGGTGGTGGAGGGTGAGCAATCCATCATCCCGACTGCTATGGCCTGTGAGGCACCTGAGGGGGAACCATCCTGAATCGTCGAGCGGGCGGGCTCGGTAATGTCACTGAGGCCTTCCGCTTCTGGTCGTCCTTGAGGGCTTGCATGCAGTCTTCTTGAGAGATGGCCAGATTCACCAACTCATTGTAGGTATCCACCTTGATGGGATTCAACCTCTCCTTGAGCTCCAGGCTCAAACCTCTGTGGAACCTATCCCTCTTCTTCTCGTCGGTGTCCGCATGATAGCTGGCGTAGCGGCACAGGTCGTTGAAGGCTTGTGCGTAGTGTAGAATGTCAAGGCTTCCCTGGGTAAGGGCTAAGAACTCATTGAGTTTGCATTCCAGAAGACCTTCTGGAATGTGATGCCCTCTAAAAGTGGTCTTGAATTCGTTCCAGCTGACAGCATGGTCGGCCAGCAGCATGGCACGGTAGTGGTCCCACCAAAGCCGGGCGGAACCACGCAGCTGTTGAGCCGTGCACCGGGCCTTGTTCTGGTCGGGGCACGGGGTGGTGTTGGGATACGAGGTAGGCTACGCTAGCACAAAACAAAATTTTCTACCGCGTATAACCAGGAAGAGCTGCCGTATAAGGATCACGGGATTACCACTCGACGCACTACTGGTGCGGAAGATGTAGATATGCGTCGGTGCAGTGAAGACGATCACGTAGTCGTACGTTGTCGATCAACGTAGTCGTACGTAGTCGATCACGTCCAGCAGCTCCTCAGCAGCTCGTCTACGTGCACAGCAAGACCGCCTCTGGTACCGTGGCTCGTCGTCGGCTCGTCGCGGCTCGTCGGCGGCTCGTCCAAGTGCTGCAGGCGCAACACCTCCAAGGTATCCACACGTGCAGGGAGGAAGCGTCGCAAGCCGAATTGCTAGATCCGCGAGTTGCAACAGGCGAGGGCGTGGGAGGCGCGGCAAGTGTGTTCAGCCAAAAGGTGTGAAACCCTAGGGCGCCCCCACCCCTCTATTTATAGGGGTTCCTGATGGGCCTCTGGATCCGAGGCCCATTAGTACTCCTAAACCTAATCCAACTCGGATCAGATCCGAATTGGGCTTCCAGCCCCTTAAGTGTGTGACCCTATGGGTTCGGATACGTATAGACATGGCCCGAGTACTCCTACTCGGCCCAATAGTCGGTAGCGGCCTCTAGCAAGACGTGCCAACTCCTATACGCATACGAAGATCATATCAGACGAACCATCACAACATAATATACATGCTATTCCCTTTGCCTCACGATATTTGGTCTAGCTTCAAGCCGACCGCTCTTTCTCGATCCTATGATTCGGAATCCCTTTGTAGGTTAACTCTTAACCGTACGTAGCATGGCCATGCATTTTCTGATCCGATCACTCGAGGGGCCCAGAGATATCACTCTCAATCAGAGAGGGGCAAATCCCATCTTGATTGACCATGTCTCATAGCATGCTTCTTGACAAACCCGAAAGCTACCTTTATAACTACCCTGTTACGGCGTAGCGTTTGATAGCCCCTAAGTAGGTCAATCCACATCTAGAATACATGCGACAATCTCAGGTCTAAGGACAAAGCGTATATGTTGTTTAAAGAGAGAACTACTTCTCGTGTTGGGTCAGTCCTAACACATGTCTCCACATGTGTCCACATTATTAGTTCAACATCTCCATGTCCATGACTTGTGAAACATAGTCATCAACCAATACATGTGCTAGTCTAATATTCATGTGTGTCCTCACATGAACTCCGACTAGGGACAACTTTAGAATAACCATACAAGTAAAGAGTTTCACATACAATTCACATAATTGCAAATCAATTCAAGTAGCCTTTAATGGATATTCAATGAACACAGTATACAAATCATGGATACAAATGGAATATCATCATCTCTATGATTGCCTCTAGGGCATACCTCCAACAGGTGGTGAGGAGTTCGAACTTGGATTCGATCGTACAAACCCATGCATCGGCATTGAGCGGGTCTTCAGTCTTGTGAAAGGTTGGGGGCTGCGTGCTCAGGAAGTCCTCATATCGAGCAACTTGTGGTTGTTGAGGAGCCCTCCCTCCATGGGGCTGCTGTTGTTGCCCTTGTACAATGTGCCTTAGCAGCTCAGTCTGAGCTGCCAAGATGGCTTCGAGCGAAGGAGGGGGCGGAGGCAGCGGAAGGTCCTGCCTCTGCTCACTACCACTAGGTGCAGAGCCTGATCAGGTGCGGTGCGCCATCTGCAAGAGTCAATGTTACGTTAATTCCAAAACCTCAAAAGTATTCCAACCATGCGGGAACGTATACTTTAAATCCTCAAAATGTGAATCTTGCCGATACTGCAACACAACAACATTTCTCATTAAGGAGATACACACTTCTTCTTGCCGTCTCAGTTAGTCAACTGGCTTGGTTCTGCACACAACCTCGGGCGAACCAAAACCGTATCCCATGAGTTCCACTTTATTCGACCTTAGGTGCTCGGGTTGGGCAAAGCGAAACCGGGCAACAAGGGGTCGGGCGAGGCGGAGACCTGCCTCGACGGGTTGAGCGCATCTGACCTTGCGACTCGGGGTCGACCAAGCTTTGGGACAGACCCACAGAACTTCCCCGTGCGGTCATAGCACAAAACTCACACAACTTGGCATCCAAGGCGAGTCAAGTCAAGAACTGATTTCACCAAGACCATTTCATTGCTGTTCTCATAGCACCGGAGGAATACTCAACTCAAGGCTAACCTATTACATTGCTACCCAAAACTTAGGTTGCCGAGGAGTACAACAAAAGATTAGCTTCCTATAGTTCTCAACCTAAAAGTTATCTAGGTTGCCGACTGAGGGAACACTATGAGTCGGAGAAGGGGCGTCGCCATCTTCAATGTCCATACTGGACGCTCCTACTACCTCCTCGAGATCCTCTTGTTCGTCCAGCTGCATCTCAAGGGCATGGATAGCATCGAGCTTGGCGTGGTGCTCGTCCAAATGAGCATTAGCAACTGCGAGCTCCATCTCAGCTTCCATATTTTCTTCGGCAAGCTAGATCATGTCATCCTCCATGTCTGTCACCTCTTCCTCCAGCTCAGTAATCCTGGCCTGCATGTCATGGATCTGTATGCCTCTCTGGATGAGCTGATATGACCGCTCCACCAAGTCTCTCTTGGCGGCGTTGAAATGCCCTTGGGTGTCTACGGCTATCCGAGCCAAGACAGCCATAGCCCGGCCTTGAAGCTCAATCAGCCGGTACAGGGCTGACATGCACCTGGTGGTGGTAGAGATGGTGACCAACGAATGGGAGGTTGCCAACACCTCCATGTTGTTGACGCGGTCAAGCCAGGCTGGGTCCAGTCGATCCCTAGCGGGAAACAAGCCGATTGGGTCCAAAGTGACCTCAAGCGGGTGTAGCTGGCAAAACTGGTTGAGGGCCTGCAGGGCAGCCGACTCCCAGGTATCCTCCAGAGCGTGACCGTAAGTCAAGACCTCGAGCGAGGGCCACTCGGGCTGTATAGGGGGTGGAGGTACAGCCACCTGCACGTTGCATCTCTGCACTCCGTGCTCCTGGTACTCCCGTCCCACATATAGAGGCGGGGACTGGTACCCAAACCACCTTAAGGTATCCCACAAAATAGCAGGAAAACCCTCAAAGTGTAGGCACGTAGAATGGGAAGTGCCATCAGCGCCGTAAAACATGTGTCCGGGAGTAGCCATCTGGAACCAAGAACCGAAACAAGCGTGAGATAGAAACCCCAAAAGAAGAACAGATCAGGTAGGAAAAGCACTCGGACTTTCATCAGAGTGCAAACTGGAAAGGTAGCTAGAAATCCTTAAAGCGAAGAGGAGCTTTTCCATGGCAAGGTTGTTTTAGGGAGGTGGTTTCACATATTTTAGTTTATGACGCATGCACGGCCTACTTCGTTCTCTCAACCAAAACAACTGCTGAAACTTCGGTCTTACGCAGTCAGTGCCGGTGGCAAGGCAACCAGTACGTCTCTCCTTATAGTAGCTAGTCGATTTCTAACAGCATCTCCCTAAGCAAACGTGGTTAGTGTACCTGTAGAAAACACAACCACTTGAACCTTTCATGCCAGCACCCACGAAAGCATCCCCAAGCATTACCGTTCACTATAGAAACGGCACCCATGCATTTAACGCTGCATGGACAGCACAACAACCATGGAAATAGGTCCCCTTTGAATGGAACTATATAACCCTTCGCATACTCGAGATGCGGAATCTGCGCACGTGTAAAAGACGTGGGTGAATAATCATGATGACAGGCTCGTTGGAATTGAACCATACCACCCTTGGTATGAATTAACATACGGAACCTGCGCACGTATGATAAACGTGGGTGAAACAACTGCGATGATAGGGTCCTTTGAATAGAACTCCCTATCAACCCTCACTTACTCGTGATGCGGAACTCGGCACACGTATGATACACGTGGAGAAGTGCTGGGGGTTAGCAAAATAACCAATAAGCAATAGCCACCTAAAATGACCCCAAAATCCCCTAGGGCCTCTCGTACTAAAGTCATCCTTAACGATCGTACGAGATTTTTCAACCTTTTTCTTGCAAATTTTATTCAAAAAGATGTGTTTTTTGGACCCATTGTGTTCTTTGTCCTGCTAAACCAGCTCTGGTACCAGTTGTGGTGGAACACCTCGGATTAACTCAACTAAAGCACGGTTAAGTCGCTTAACACGCGATCCGCCTGCCTTAATCAAGTTAACTCGATGTGCCGTCGGATTTCATCCAATTTAACCACTTAACAGGACCGAGTTAGCATAGCTCACACGAAGGTGAGTGGTTCCAGAGAATACAACAGATCCACCATTTGATTAACAATTCATGACACACTGGTTAAAAATCAGAGTTTTACAAGTTCTGAAGGAAACAACAGAAGGTAAAAGCATCACGGAAGCTAGCATCGGGTCGGATGTCCCTCGTGAGGCCAGACAGGACATCAATGATCCCATTCCCCGCTGTCCGAGGAAGGATCCCACTTGACCATCCACCCAGGAGGAAGCTGGGGCAGCCAAGTGCCAACAGCAAGCTCGGAGGTTTCAACTTCACCTGAAAAGAGAAGCCACAAACAAGACTGAGCTGCTAAGCTCAACAAGACTTAACCGACAGGTGAAAAGCTACTTCACCACTTCTAGACATGCAAGACTCTTTGGCTGAGGGGTTTTTGGTTGCCAAAAGCGACTATGTTAGGTCCTTGCTTTCAAAGTTTTAGCTCAGATTCTAATTTCATTGACCAGTCGATGTTGGCAACTTACACTAAGAAAACATAGATCCAACTTTATGTATACAAGCTTAACGTCAAGACCATGTCATCATCACACTCCTTTATTACTCAGTGTAGCATAGCGATCAAGCAGTCTCAAACTGTGAGAGGCAGGTGAATCGATTCGAGTTCTTTAACCATGGATGGTGAACCTAACCTCACGACATCCGCGCACCACCGAGGGTCGCTTCCTGTGTCGGCCTTCCCCATCAATTCCCTAACCCGTGTCGGGCCCACTTCCCTTGGTGCAATGTTACACAGACCTGGCCTCTACCGTTCTATGACCACACTTGCCACCACGTGCGGCTGCAGGGGAACTTCGTTCCAGAGACAGTGGATCGAACCGCTCATGTCTAGGTTCAATCAGGTACTAGGCTTCCCCATCCCATAATAGGTATGAGATTAGTACTTTCAAACACTTGATCACGAACACCACCAATGTCAGGCCTTAACAGATTGAGTAAACAGACGGGGCGATCAGCCGACCACCAAAAGAGTTCACGAAAACCCTGCCCCGTCTATTGTCCTTATAGTTGTAAACAGAAGAGAACATCCAACTCCTATAACTCGCGAGTGACCGGAAATCACTCGACTTTTACCAAGTCCTATTAAGCATTGCAACTACTCGAACCCAATAGACTAGTGTTCAGATCAAAGGAACTATGTCATGCATCTAGGCTTGCAAACAACTCCTATACGTAAATGCACATTCATGAGAAGGAAGAATGTGCAAGTTTAGAAAGTTGGGTGCATGCTCCGGGGCTTGCCTTCAAGCGGAGGGGAGGGAAACTGGTCTTCAGCGGTTGCTGCTTCGGCTTCTGGAATTGGCGGCTCTGCTACAGCTCCGTCTTCGGGCACCGGGTGTAGCTCATAGGTGCCGTCAGCGAGATGTAACTCTACACGAATGCAAATGCAGGAGTTAGCGTATAGACGGTTATTTCAACAACACTTGCAAGTTAAAGCTCAAAAACTTGTAGCAAAGCTACAAAAAAGGTGGGGGAGCTCAACTTTAGTTGGTGGAGAACTGGATAAAAGGGTCGGATGGCGGTAAACTTGAGATCTGACCCTTAAAGTTAAGGAATACCCTCGGGTCCCCGATATTTTACACAGATACCCTCAGGTCAAGGAAAAAGATACAGCCGAGCCCTCGACCAAGGTGGATAAGGGTCGGCGAACAGACAGGGTCGGGCGAGACGGGAAAAGGGGTCGAGCGAATTGAAAAGGGGTCAGGAAAGGCTACTGGTGAAGGTTTTTGGGTCGGGAAGGAACAGACTTGGGAGGAAAGGCTAAAGCGCTAAGGCTTGGGCGGCGGCGAGGTTTGACGGTGCTCCGGCGACGACGGAGCTTCTTGTGGGCAACAAGAAAGCTCTAGCATAGCGCGGAGGAGCAGATAGCTTGGTGGATTGGGGAGAAGCGGGTTTAAGCGGAGAGGGGAACTTCTCAAGAGTTCAGCGGGAGTGCTTAAGTGCGCTCAGAGTAGGGGCGGCGAAACAGCGATGGCGAAGGAAACTCTGGTGGGACTCTGGTATGCCTTTTTATACCTGCGTGGAAGAGAGAGATTTTCGAGCAGCACGAAGACCGGGAAGAAAAGGAAGGAGTGCGCTGCCATGGCAGCGATTGGGTGGCGATGGGCGGCGGAACATGACCTTGGACATAGAGTCTTTGGCTATTGGGCACTGGAGACAAGGCTGGCGCAGGCACGGCGTTCCCGGAATTTAGATTTGGCGGAGGCGGGCGTGGTCTGGTCGTGTCGAGCGGCGGATTTGACTGGTGTGTGATAGGGAGAAGAGCGCTGCCAGCGAGGTTGCAGCAGGCGAAGTGACAGGGCGAGCGCGAAACAGCGGCTTGCTAGGGCACATTGCTGGCGAGGCGGAAAAAGGAGCTGTCGCGGCCGGAGTCGGGGTTGGCGAGGGAGGTATCGTTGCAGAGCGAGCTCATGGGCGGCGCGACTGTGGAGAGGCAGAAAAACCGAAAGGCATCGGGGCTTGCAGCCGGGGATCCGGGCGAGATGATGGGCGCGGGTCGCGAGGCGGTCTGACGTAGCAGCGGCAAAACTCTGCCACGGCGGCGATGGGACACCTTGGCGCGGCCGGCGAGGGTGCGAGCGAGACGAGGCGAGGCAGAAGGGGTTGCACGGGGCTTCCGCTGCGATTGGGGAGGAGGGCGCGCTGATCCATCCTGTCGCGGCCGGTGACTGGGCGAGGCGACGGGCGTCGGAGAGATCAAGCCACGTGGTGGGGGAGCTCTGAAGCGGGCGCATGCTGCTCAGTCGCATCTGCCTCGAGAGAATCGGGGAAAGATTTGCGGGTCCACCAGTCAGTCTCGGGTTCTCCGCTGCTCCAAGATTGGAAGGAACACTGCCTTTGGACCTAGAAAGAACCGGCGATTTTGGGTTGGTTTTCAGGGGTCAGGACTGAGAACTGGACCTTGAGCGCTTAAGCTACGGAAAGATGAGTTAGCGGGATTAGGGACTTCGGTTGAAGATTAACTCGGCTGATTAACCAAGGTCCTTACACTAACCCCACGACATCCGCGTACCACGATGGGTTTGCTTCACTTGTCATCCGTCCCCATCAATCCCCACGCACGTGGTCGGGCCCACTTCCCTTGGATACAATGCCCCATGGTCCTGGAATGACGTCATACCATGACTGCACTTGTACCCACATGCTACAGTAGGGGACCAAGTTCCAAACATAGTGGGGAGCTACGCCCTCGTCCCAGTTCAAACAGGTACTAGGTTTCCCCATCCCATACTAGGTATGAGATTAGTACTTCCAAACACTTGACCACAATCACCGTGATGGTTCAACCTTAGCATATTTTTCTACTAGACAGATGGGACAATCCCCCAATCCAGAATCATATAGCCCAGTCTCGCCCGTCAATCCTTATGATTCCAACATAAGTAAACAGACAACTCCTATAGCTCGTGAGTGATAGGAAATCACTTGACTTTTACCATGTTCCTATTTAGCATAGCAACTACACGACTTAACATTCTAGTATTCAGGACATAGGTACCTAGGATCATGCAACTAGGGTTTCAAGCAACTCCTATGAACTTAAATGCACAAACATAAGTAATCATAAGTAGTGCATAAATTTAGAAAACTGGGTTATACTCCAAGGCTTGCCTTCTTGCCCTAACTCAGCCTTGGGCTCTTCTGAACTCGGTTCAGGACTTGATTTTCCTTGATTATGCTTAGCTCAGCAGACACCCTCTTGCTTCGCGTTCCGAGCCGAGCTCATGTAGGGATACGAGGTAGGCTACACTAGCGCAAATCAAAATTTCTACCGCGTATAACCAGGAAGAACTGCCGTATAAGGATCACGGGATTACCACTCGACGCACTACTGGTGCGGAAGATGTAGATATGCGTCGATGCAGTGAAGACGATCAATGTAGTCGTACATAGTCGATCACGTCAACGTCCAGCAGCTCCTCAGCAGCTCGTCCACGTGCAGCAAGATCGCCCTCGTGCTGCGGCTCGTCGTCGGCTCGTCGTGGCTTGTCGGCGGCTCCTCGTGGCTCGTCGACGGCTCATCCAAGTGCTGCAGGCGCAACACCTCCAAGGTATCCACATGTGCAGGGAGGAAGCATCACAAGCTGGACTGCTAGATCCGCGAGTTGCAACAGGCGAGGGCGTGGGAGGCGCGGTAGGTGTGTTTCGCCAAAAGGTGTAAACCCTAGGGCGCCCCCACCCCTCTATTTATAGAGGTTCCTGACGGGCCTCTGGGTCCGAGGCCCATTAGTACTTCTAAACCTAATCCAACTCAGATCAGATCCGAATTGGGCTTCCAGCCCCTTAAGTGTGTGACCCTATGGGTTCGGATACGTATAGACATGGCCCGAGTACTCCTACTCGGCCCAATAGTCGGTAGCGGCCTCTAGCAAGACGTGCCAACTCCTATACGCACACGAAGATCATATCAGACGAACCATCACAGCATAATATACATGCTATTCCCTTTGCCTCACGATATTTGGTTTAGCTTCAAGCCGACCGCTCTTTCTCGATCCTGTGATTCGGAATCCCTTTGTGGGTTAACTCTTAACCGTACGTAGCATGGCCATGCATTTTTGGATCCGATCACTCGAGGGGCCCAGAGATATCACTCTCAATCAGAGAGGGGCAAATCCCATCTTGATTGACCATGTCTCATAGCATGCTTCCTGACAAACCCGAAAGCTACCTTTATAACTACCCTGTTACGGCGTAGCGTTTGATAGCCCCTAAGTAGGTCGATCCACATCTAGAATACATGCGACAATCTCAGGTCTAAGGACAAAGCATATATGTTGTTTAAAGAGAGAACTACTTCTTGTGTTGGGTCAGTCCTAGCACATGTCTCCACATGTGTCCACATTATTAGTTCAACATCTCCATGTCCATGACTTGTGAAACATAGTCATCAACTAATACATGTGCTAGTCTAATATTCATGTGTGTCCTCACATGAACTCCGACTAGGGACAACTTTAGAATAACCATACAAGTAAAGAGTTTCACATACAATTCACATAATTGCAAATCAATTCAAGTAGCCTTTAATGGATATTCGATGAACACAATATTCAAATCATGGATACAAATGGAATATTATCATCTCTATGATTGCCTCTAGGGCATACCTCCAACAGTCTCCCACTTGCACTAGAGTCAATCTAGAAGGTACCTAATACCCATAGCTCTTACATGCGCATCATGCTTAGCCTGCGGGAGTGGTTTTGTCAACAGATCAGAAATGTTCAGATCCGTGTGTATTTTGCATATCTTGATCTCACCCCAGTTAACAAAGTCTCGAATGAGATGAAATCGCCGCATTACGTGTTTGTTCTTCTGGTGGTTCCTTGGCTCCTTTGCTTGCGCAATTGCCCCATTATTATCACAGTAGAGATTTAATGGGCTGGACGCATTCGGGAACACACCAAACTCAATGAGGAAATTCCTTATCCAAACACCTTCCTTCGCGGCTTCCGAAGCCGCGATGTACTCGGCTTCTATCGTAGAATCAGCCACCGTCTCCTGCTTGGAACTCTTCCAACTAACAGCACCACCATTCAGCGTGAACACAAATCCTGATTGTGACTTTGAATCATCTCTGTCGGTTTGGAAACTAGCATCGGTGTAACCTGTTACAACGAGCTCCTCCTCACCTCCATAGACGAGGAACATATCTTTAGTCCTTCTCAAGTACTTAAGAATGTTTTTTCACCGCTGTCCAGTGACTCTCACCTGGATCAGATTGGTGTCTGCTTGTCATACTTAGCGCATATGAAACATCTGGACGAGTACTTATCATTGCATACATGATAGACCCAATAGCCGAGGCATATGACACTCTACTCATGCGATCCCGCTCATCAGCAGTCGAAGGACACTGAGTCTTGCTGAGATGTATGCCATGTGACATAGGCAAGAACCCTTTCTTTGCCTCTTCCATGCTGAACCGCTTCAACACTTTGTCAATGTAAGTATCTTGGCTTAAACCTATAAGCCTTCTCGATCTATCTCTATAGATCTTAATGCCCAGAATATATGCCGCTTCCCCTAAGTCCTTCAACGAAAAACTATTTTTCAGTGAAGTCTTTACGAACTCAAGCATAGGAATGTTATTGTAACGACCGACCCCTAAGCCTTCCCAGTTAGGCTTAATCCCATCCCTTAACCTTCGTCAGCTGTTTGGCTTGACCGCACCTAAGTGCCCAATTTTCCGCCGGTCCCGACCCCTGAGATCCGACCCCTGCCTGCTTCGCCCCTGACCCGACCCCGGCGAGCCCAGTCTTCCGTCGGATCCTGTTGATCTTCCTTACCCGTCCGATCTATCCACCGGTGAACCCGCGAGATCTTTTCCAGATCCCCCGCGACAGCCGCACTTGAGTTGCATGGCCGCCCCCAGAGTTTCCTTGCCGCGTGGCTCGTCTTCTCCGACGCCGCCGCTCAGTTTTGTCTCTGGCAAGCCGCAGAGTGGGTTCCCGCGCCCCTTTTCCCCAATGGCAGCGGAAGCCCTCTGCACCCCCTTTCTGCAGAGCCTCGCCTCCCGCGCCCATCATCACGCTACCAGATCCCGGCCCCGGAGACCGATGTCGCCCGTCTTTTCCATCCCTTCAGCCACAGTTGCTCCGCCCGGTCGTCGCTACAAGACGATTCCTCCACCGCCAACCCCGACCGCGGCCGCGACAGTTCCTTTCCCCGCTCTGTCAGAAGCCGCCCGACAATCTGTTGTTCCGCGCTCTCTTCTCCCGTGCCCACGTTCGCCTGTATTCTCACCTGTGCGCCCTCGATCCTAGCGCCGTTTAACCGGTCGCTTCTATCACCCTCTCCGCACGACAACGCCCGCTCTCCGCCAAATCTCAACCACCAGTCTACTCGCCCCTACGCCGCCTTGACGGCAGAACGCAATGATCGCTGGCGTCACCCCCGGAGTTCTGCAGCACCGCCCTGGTTGCTCAATCGCCGCCACGGCAGAGCACTCCATTGCTTCTCCCCGGCCTTCGCGCCGCTCCCCTTCTCTCTCTCCGCGCCGTTTCCGTTCCTCTACCCCAGCAGCTATAAAAGGAATGCCCCCGTCGCCGGAGTTCCCTCCGCCTCTGTTGCCTTCAGCTTCTCCATCCCTCTGCTCAAGCTCCTAGCGCTACCCGCCCAGTTCTTGAGGAGTTCTTCTCCCGGTTCCCCCTCAGTTCCTCCTAGTTTCCCCAGCAGCTTGCTCCCCGTGATGCGTAAGAGCTCTCTTGTGTTCCGCAAGAAGCAGCGCCGCCGCCGGAGCATTGCCAGTCGTAGCCCTTGCTCGAAGCCTTAGTCCCTCCGCCCAAGTCTGCTCCTTCCCGACCCCAAGCCTTCCTTTCAGGAAGAAGGTAAGTTGCCGACCCCCAGTCCGCCTCGCCCGACCCCTCCTATCCGCCCGACCCCAGTTCCGTCTCGTCCGACCCCGCCTGTTCTGCCGACCCTTGTCCGCCTCGCCCAAGAGCTTGGCTGTGATCTTTTTCTTCAACTCGAGGGTGTATGTGTAAAACTTGGGAAACCTTCAGCGCTTGCGTCTAAGGACCCCGGGTTCTCACGTCCTCTAGTTCAAGGATCAGACCACTAGTTCTTTTCCCGCCCTTACCTTTTGGTTAACATCAGCTCTCGAACTACCATCACCTCCTGCTCGTTGTCGCGAGTTTCTGGGCTCAGGCGAGCCAATGTTGCTGTTGAACTAGCCGTCTAAGCTAACCCTTGCATTGCATTCGTGTAGAGCTGCACCTCGCTGACGGTCTCTACGAGCTTCACCCGGCGCCAGAAGAAGAAGCTGTAGCCGAGTTCCTGCCTTCCGAAGTCGAAGTCGCTCCCGGAGTCGAGCAGTTCCCGTCCTCCTTGCTTGAAGGCAAGCCCCGGTTGCATCAAAGTCCTACGTGTTTTACCAGGCTTGCGCATGCCCTCTGTATCATGCCTGTGCATTTACGTATAGGAGTTGTTTGAAACCCTAGATGCATGCCTTAGTTATCCCCATGATCTGAACACTAGCTGTTGGACCGAGTAGCTGCATTGCTTAATTAGGAAAACGGTAAAAGCCGAGTGATTTCCTGTCACTCGCGAGTTATAGGAGTTGCATGTTACTCTCCTGCTATAACTATAAGGACGATGGACGGGGCAGGGTTTTGGGTAACTCTTTGGTGGTCGGATGGTTGCCCCGTCTGTCTATGAAATCTGCTAAGGCCCGACAGTGGTGGTGTTCGTGATCAAGTGTTTGAAAGTACTAGCCTCATACTTAGTATGGGATGAGGAAGCCTAGTACCGGATTGAACCTAGACGTGAGCGGTCGCCCCATTGTTCTTGGAACGGAGTTTCCCCTGCTGGTTGTCGCACGTGGTGGCAATGTGTGGTCACAGGACGGCAGAGGCCGGGTCTGTGGAACCTTGCACCAAAGGAAATGGGCCCGACACGGGTTAGGGGATTGATGGGGAAGGCCGACACAGGAAGCGACCTCCGGGTGCGCGGATGTCATGAGGCTAGGTTCACCATGCATGGTTAAAGAACTCGAGTCGATTCGTCTGCCTCTCACAGCTTGAGATTGCTTGATCGCTATGTCACCCTGAGTAATTGAGGAATCTGATGATGGCAATGATGTTTGTTATATCTACATATCTTGTTTGGCTCTATGGTTGCTTAGAATAGTTGGCAAAACCTAGATCGGTTAATCAACTTAGAACCGGAGCTAAAACTTGAAAATAGGTTATACTTAGTGCTTTTGGCAAACAAACCCCTCAGCCAAGAAGCCTTGCATGTCTAGAAGGAGGAGTAGTCCTTACTCCTATCGGTTAAGTCTTGTTGAGCTTAGTAGCTCAGCCTTGTTGTGGCTTCTGTTTTCAGGTGAAGCTGCTGTGTCCGACCCCTCTCTGTTTGGTGCTTGGCCGCCCCAGCTCCCGCCAGGCTGGACGGTCGAGTGGGATCCTTCCTCGGACGGCGAGGAGAGGACTCAGTGATGTTCTGGCTGACCTCGCCCAGGACATCCGACCCCGACGAAGCCTTCCGCTAGCTTTCTCTGTTGTCCTTTGTTTTGTAAACCCTAATGATGGATTTTATGGTTGAACTAAAATGAGTAAAACTTGTCTAACTCGGTGGACTGGTTGTATTCTCCGTAACCACTCACCTTGTGTGGGTTTGCTGAACTCGATCCTGTTTTAAGTGGTTAAATCGGACGAAATCCGACGGCGCTTCGTGTTAGCTCGAGTTAGGCAGGATGTCGCATGTCAGGCGGCTTAACCTCGCTTAATCAAGCTAATCCGAGGTGATTTCGCCACAGTTATTTCCAATCAGTAATATGTCATCCACATATAAGATTAGAAATACTACAGAGCTCCCACTAACCTTCTTGTAAACACAAGACTCTTCTTCGTTCTTGGTGAAGTCAAACCCTTTGACCACTTCATCAAAACGAATGTTCCAACTCCTAGATGCTTGCTTCAATCCATAAATGGATCTCTGAAGCTTGCATACCTTTCCAGCATTTTTCGGATCGACAAAACCCTCGGGCTGTATCATATACACGTCCTCAGCTAGGTTTCCATTCAGGAAAGCTGTCTTGACATCCATCTGCCATATCTCATAATCGAAATATGCAGCTATAGCTAGAATAATCCGAATGGACTTAAGCATCACTACGGGCGAGAAGGTCTCGTCGTAGTCAACTCCTTGAACTTGTCAAAAACCTTTCGTGACAAGTCGTGCTTTATAGATGTGAACATTTCCATCCATGTCCTTTTTCTTCTTATAGATCCACTTGCACTCTATGGCTTTAACACCATCAGGCGGGTCAACCAAGTTCCAAACTTGATTGTCTCCCATGGACTCTATTTCGGATTGCATGGCACTCTGCCATTTTTCGGAGTCTGGGTCCATCATTGCTTTTGCATATGTCGCAGGCTCATCATTGTCCAACAATAATATTTCCCGCATTTCGCGGAGCCTTGCCGACCTTCGTGGTTGTGGCGGTGTTTCTCTTGCCATGGGTATCTCAACTTGTTCTGCTACGTTAGCATCACTCATTGATTCTTGCCCGATTGGCTCATCTTGAACTTCTTCAAGATGCACTGTCTTTCCACTCTTTTCTCCTTTGAGAAACTCTTTCTCTAGGAAAACCCCGTTCCGAGCGACAAACACTTTGCCTTCTGATCGGTTGTAGAAATAATATCCCAAAGTTTCCTTTGGATATCCCACGAAAATGCACTTATCCGACTTGGGTGTGATCTTGTCCGACTGAAGTCGCTTGACAAACACTTCACATCCCCAAATCTTTAGAAAAGACAAACTAGGAACCTTTCCAGTCCACATCTCATATGGTGTCTTAACTACGGATTTAGATGGTACCCTATTAAGTGTGAAAGCTGCTGTTTCTAGAGCATATCCCCAAAATGACAATGGTAGGTCCGACTGGCTCATCATTGATCGAGTCATGTCTAACAAAGTTCGATTACGTCGCTCGGACACACCGTTTCTCTGAGGTGTTCCAGGCGGCGTAAGTTGTGGAACAATTCCGCAACTCTTTAGATGATTGCTAAACTCGTGGCTCAAATACTCGCCTCCACGATCAGATCGTAAGGCCTTAATTTTCTTGCCACGCTGATTTTCAACTTCATTCTGAAATTCCTTGAACTTTTCAAAGGTTTCAGACTTGTGCCTCATCAAGTAGACATAGCCATATCTACTAAAATCATCAGTGAAAGTTATGAAGTATTGGAATCCTCCTCTAGCCGTCGTGCTCATTGGTCCGCATACATCACTATGTACGAGTTCCAACAAGTCTACTGCTCTCTCAGGAAATCCTGTGAAAGGCGTCTTGGTCATCTTGCCTAGCAAGCAAGCCTCACATGTCTCGTATGATTCAAAATCAAACGAAGTTAGAAGTCCATCAGAATGGAGCTTCTTCATGCGCTTATCACTTATATGACCCAAACGACAATGCCACAAGTAGGTAGGACTCAAATCATTAGGCCGAGGCCTTTTAGCACTTACATTACAAACAGGTGAACCATCAAGATTTAAAACAAATAATCCATTCACAATGGGTGCAAAAGCCATAAACATATTATTCTTAGAGATCACACAACCATTGTTTTCACTCGCAAATGAATAACCATCCTTCATCAAACATGAAGGAGATAAAATGTTTCGACTTAAACTAGGAACAAAATAACAATTATTCAACTCCATAATAAATCCTGACGGGAGGTGGAGTTGCATCGTCCCGACGGTCAAAGCAGCAACTCTTGCATTATTGCCCACGCGGAAATCAACTTCTCCTCTTTCCACGCTTCTACTTCTTATCATTCCCTGCATCGAATTGCAAATATGAGCAACCGATCCGGTATCAAATACCCAAGAATTAATAACTGTATCAGCGAGAAATATGTTGTCTATAACATAAACAACAAGCGTACCTGAGGTAGAAGTACTCTTACTTCCGCCGTTCTTCAAGGAAGCTAGGTACTGCTTGCAGTTTCTTTTCCAGTGACCAAGTTCATGACAGTAAAAGCACTCTTTATCTGGAGCAGGTCCAGGTCCAGCTTTAGCCTTGGGCGGTGGGTTTGGCTTGGACGTTCCAGCCTTGCCCTTCTTCTTCCAAGAATTGCCCTTCTTCTTAAAGCTGGGCTTGTTCTGTATCGCCATCACATGGCTGGTACTAGCGCTTTTCTTAATGTCAGCCTCTGCTGTCTTGAGCATACCACACAGCTCATTCAGACCCTTCTCCGTCCCATGCATATGGTAGTTCGAGATGAAGTTCCCATAGCTAGCCGGAAGAGATGAAAGAATGAAATCAGTGGCCAACTCTTGGCCCAGTGGGAAGCCTAGCTTCTCCAACCGTTGAGTGTAACCAACCATCTTGATTACGTGTGGTCCTACGGCTGCGCCTTCAGCTAGCTTGCTCTCAACAAAGGCCTTAGACACATTGAACCTTTCAGTCCTGGCCTGTGTTTGGAACATGTCTCTAAGCGCCACGATCATATCGTGCGCCTCATGGTTTGTTTCGAACTGCATCTGCAGCTCGGGTTCCATGCAAGCAAGCATAAGGCAGCTTACTTCGAGGTTAGCATCACATGCTTTCTTGTAAGCATTCTTAGCAGCAGCGGGTGCATCCTCAGCAGGTTCTTCTGGTAGTGGGTTGTCTAGAACATCTTCCTTTTTCTCAGCCCTGAGAACAATTCTCAGGTTGCGGATCCAATCCGAGTAGTTTGTTCCATTCAACTTGTCCTTCTCAAGGACCGAACGCAAAGCAAACGATGTGGTGGTGTTGCTAGGTGCCATTTAATCTACAACAAAAGTAATGCAAAATACACTAAGACAAACGTATCCATGATAGAGCAAATTACATTAAACTATTTTAACAGAATCTACTCCCACTAAAATCAATATCCCTCTATTGAAACTTAGTGATTCAGGATCCACAACTAACAAGTCCACTAGTGAGCTTTAGCATCACCGCTAGCAAACGAGGTAGATCGGTAAGCAACTTTTGCTAATCATATCACATATGACTCCTGTTGTTGGGTGACATCTCTATGTCTCGGCGCCCAACCTTTATGCCCCAAGGTCCTTAACCGTTAAGATGACCTCGTTAAGCTAACCAACCCTTATGCGTGTAAGTGTCCGACACAAACCCGTCTAGTCAAGGAAAACTAGTGGCACCCTAATTTCATAGACCCACCACTAATTGTACAAGACATGGGACGGTGCAAGTTTTAGTTGGGAGGGCATACTAACTTAAACTTGGTGAGGGATCGTTCTACTTCTAACATCACAGCATGCAGAAAGTAAAATATAAACAGAATAGCATTCACACAGTTGTGACACAGTATGGCCCGTTTTTCATATGGTGATCTCCATCTCCATAGAACCTATTCACCATGGTGATCTCCATCTCCATGTTCCATGTGCGCCATCCTCCTGGTGATGAGTCTTCCAAGAACTAGACCATGCTATTACGCCTAATAGCTAGTAAAGAATCTAGTAATGAAGATTACATAGTTGCTTGGATCATCACAGATTGGTACGCAGACCATTAATTACAATAAAGTGACAACACATATGGCTCCTGCCGTGTTGCCGTACGCGCGACACGCAGGTCACGAATTAGTTACACACATGCATCACATACACAAGAGGGCCATACTGATCACAAGATATATACATACATCCTGCAAAAGAGAGTTAGGCGTCCTAACGTTCCAAACTTGGGAGGCCCGAAACTCCATCTTCCAAGCTGAATTTGGGAAATCTAATCTCGCCGAAAACGGTGAAGCGGTTGAAATTCACGTGTAACTTTTTCTGTAGATCAATTTTCGTATAGAAATCGCCCCGATCCGAGATCGTACCGAAAAGTTACGGCTGATTTACCGAAGCATGCGCATACGGCAAAATCCCGACCCCGGCAGTAGATCCCATCTACCATTGCACATCTAATGCGCCTGGCGTATGACCCTGGATCTCGATTTGACCAATCATATTGATCTTCCCTCACTGCAACTGGATTTACGTGTATCACTTAACTCCGATGGCGGAAACCGACCGGTAGGAGTATGTCGTTACACTACCATTGCAGCAAGGGCACGAAATCAGGACATAGATCAAACAGAGAACTCGCATATCTCCATATGCACACATCCCGAATCCAAAACTAAGCAGCTACGGCTCTGATACCACTGTTGGGTTACGAGGTAGGCTACACTAGCGCAAATCAAAATTTTCTACCGCGTATAACCAGGAAGAACTGCCGTATAAGGATCACGGGATTACCACTCGACGCACTACTGGTGCGGAAGATGTAGATTTGCGTCGATGCAGTGAAGACGATCACGTAGTCGTACGTAGTCGATCAACGTAGTCGTACGTAGTCGATCACGTCCAGCAGCTCCTCAGCAGCTCGTCTACGTGCACAGCAAGATCGCCTCTGGTACCGTGGCTCGTCGTCGGCTCGTCGCGGCTCGTCGGCGGCTCGTCCAAGTGCTGCAGGCGCAACACCTCCAAGGTATCCACACGTGCAGGGAGGAAGCGTCGCAAGCCGGATTGCTAGATCCGCGAGTTGCAACAGGCGAGGGCGTGGGAACAGCGGCAAGTGTGTTCCGCTAAAAGGTGTGTAACCCTAGGGCGCCCCCACCCCTCTATTTATAGGGGTTCCTGATGGGCCTCTGGATCCGAGGCCCATTAGTACTCCTAAACCTAATCCAACTCGGATCAGATCCGAATTGGGCTTCCAGCCCCTTAAGTGTGTGACCCTATGGGTTCGGATACGTATAGACATGGCCCGAGTACTCCTACTCGGCCCAATAGTCGGTAGCGGCCTCTAGCAAGACGTGCCAACTCCTATACGCATACGAAGATCATATCAGACGAACCATCACAACATAATATACATGCTATTCCCTTTGCCTCACGATATTTGGTCTAGCTTCAAGCCGACCGCTCTTTCTCGATCCTATGATTCGGAATCCCTTTGTAGGTTAACTCTTAACCGTACGTAGCATGGCCATGCATTTTCTGATCCGATCACTCGAGGGGCCCAGAGATATCACTCTCAATCAGAGAGGGGCAAATCCCATCTTGATTGATCATGTCTCATAGCATGCTTCTTGACAAACCCGAAAGCTACCTTTATAACTACCCTGTTACGGCGTAGCGTTTAATAGCCCCTAAGTAGGTCAATCCACATCTAGAATACATGCGACAATCTCAGGTCTAAGGACAAAGCGTATATGTTGTTTAAAGAGAGAACTACTTCTCGTGTTGGGTCAGTCCTAACACATGTCTCCACATGTGTCCACATTATTAGTTCAACATCTCCATGTCCATGACTTGTGAAACATAGTCATCAACTAATACATGTGCTAGTCTAATATTCATGTGTGTCCTCACATGAACTCCGACTAGGGACAACTTTAGAATAACCATACAAGTAAAGAGTTTCACATACAATTCACATAATTGCAAATCAATTCAAGTAGCCTTTAATGGATATTCAATGAACACAACATACAAATCATGGATACAAGTGGAATATCATCATCTCTATGATTGCCTCTAGGGCATACCTCCAACACACAGTATAGTCTGATGATCACAATGTAGACCAGATCAGTTGGTGATGGTGTTTTCAACGCATGTGAAGACAAGGCTAGTTCTTTGCCTTGGCCTATAAATACACCTTGGGCTAGTTCATTTCAATTCTCTTGGCACTCATGGAAGTTGATAGGTTTATTTGGAGGTCAAGGGAAAGTTAAGCATTAGGAGTGATTTGAGAGTCTCTTAATTCAAGATTAAGGGCGTCATTAGTGTTTTGAGAGTAGCAAATGTATCGTACATACATCTATGGGCCCACTAGAAGGTTTGGACAGTCCCAAATATGGGGCTGGACACCAAGACGCATCTGACATGAAGACTATGGTGCAGGACGGTGTAGTCTACATGGAAAGATAGGAGCTAATTAAGGATTAGGAAAGTACTCATTGTAATAATAGTAGGACTTCTATAGTCATATCCGACTAGTATTTTTGTAAACAACCGACCTGTAACCCTGCCCCCGTGCATATAAGGTGAGGCAGGGACCCCCTCCAAAGCAATCCAATACAACCAACACATGGGACAATAGGGCATTATGCTATTCAGTGGCCCAAACCTATCTAAATCGTGTGTCTATATTTACCTTCGAGTTCCTGATCTTGACGAGCCCCACCAACCAAAACACTACCTCAGGTAGCCCCCTCGGTAGGTTGTTGTGTCTAAACACCGACAGCTGGCGCGCTAGGTAGGGTACCTTGTCGAGAATCCTCTGGCGAACTCGATGGCACAAGTCATCATCAAGTCAATCGTCATGTTTGAAGAAGGCGCGACATTCATCTTTGGCTCCTAGGTTTGCATCGTAGATGGCACTGAAAGCTTCCGCCACCATATTACACTCGCCCCGGAGAAGAAGCAGTCAACCATGAAGCTCCAGCGCAAAGCTTAGGAGGATCTCGTCAAGAATTTCGACGAATTTTCAATTTTTGACCTTGTCAGAGGCTGAGGGGTCAAGTCCGAGTACAACTCGACTTCTTCTTCCAATCGGATTGACTTGCACGAGCCAGTGTAGCAGCCATCGTGTGAGTTGGACTACTCCCCAAGTCGATTCCCATTCGGACTCCGCAAGGCGGCCACTGTCTACCAGGTGGCCTTGTCCAGATCACAATCTTATACGGATGAGATCGAGGACCTTGATTACTACTCAGATCTGAATGAGGAGACTCCTTTGTTAGGTCCGTAGCAGGGCCTGGTAATCAAATCAAGCCCGCAAGGCAGAATTGTCTATTGGCTCAACATGAAACCATCTGCTCTAGCCAAGGATGATGACTCATGCCTCATCACCTACCTTGAAAACTCTCCTGTACTAGAAGGGAGCTCCTCTATCCCCTATCCTAGAAGAAGGTGGCTCTACGGAAGTCATCGCCTCTAGTTCGGGAAGCTTCTCACTAGATTAGGAAGGTTTTGCTGTTCTTGCAAACCAAGATGGTGATCAAGGAGAAGAACAACGGGATAGGAACCCTCAATGTGAACGCCATCCATATGATGTCTCTCAAAATGAACACACTACTGACGTCGTTGGGGAAGAAACTGAAGCTGAAGGAACTCAACAAAGGGCTAGGAACGCGGCGAGAGCAGAGCGTCACCGCCGTCTTGTAGTAAACCTACCAATCCAGAATTTGGATAGAGCGATCATAGTTCAAACTTGTCATCACCGTACTCCTCTTGCCACCATCACGTCCATAGATCTCATCACCCGTGCGATGCCCCAGAACAAGTACACTGACCAACTGGCAGACCTGGCAGAACTTGCGTACGGGCAACTCAATCGCATTAACCCCATACTGTCAATCCAACCCTCCGGGTCCCACGGGAGCAAACAAGGCAGGAGCCATAGAGGCCCTCCCCTAGGGGGAGCCGAAGGCACCAGACCAAGTCAAGACGGTGGCGCCAGACCAAGTCAAGTCGGAGGCAGAAGACCTAGCCAAGCAGGAGCTGAAGGGAGCTGGGTAGGACCCTCGGGAGGCCACGGCCACCATGGGGGCACACTAGAATGACGAGTAGAAGACCTCCGTAGCAAGGTAAATGCCATCATCGAGGGCCAGCACTGTGAGCGCGAGCAAGATGCTGAACAATCAGCAAATGAAGTCGACGGGTTCCCCGCCTTCTCCAGATGCATGAGAAGGATGATTCTACCTGAGAAGTTCAAGCCCTCGGGTATCAGCAAGTACAACAGCAAGCAAGATCCAGTGCAATGGCTCGGTGCATCTCGCTGTCAGTCCAATCAGCTGGCGGAAACAATGACACTAAAGTAGTCTATTTCCCCATCCACATGGAGGCGGTGCCTCTCACATGGCTTGAATCACTGGAGAAGAACTCTATTGACTTGTGGCAAGACCTAAAGGTGGCGTTCACCAGGAACTACGTAGGGGCAATGCAGTGTCCTGGCAACAGGATCGATTGTCCCAAGTCAAGCAACAAGAAGGTGAAACTCTGTGGAGGTACGTACATCGCTTCTTTGACAAAAAGGCCACAATCATGGATGTTACAGAGCGCGACGTCATCAACTATTTCCAAAATGGCCTCCTCGATCGGTGGATGTTCCAAGACTTTGGCAGAAGACGCCCCAGTGGTGTAAAATCTCTAAAGATCATGGCTTAGACTTTAGCGGATGAGGAAGATTGGGAGATCAAAAGGTTCGAATCCAACCGCAACAAGGGCCAAAGCAACAACAATCAAAACAGTAATGGCCAACACAATGACAAGAACCGCAACGATCGCCCTAACAACAACAACCAAAATAGCCACTCGGAAAGTCAAAACAACAAGTGCAAGCCAGACAACACAAACGTGGCACTACAACACTTTGTAGAATCCCCCAAGAGTAGTGGTAACAAGAATTGTGATAGGCCTTCATTCAGTAAATTCCTACAGAAGCAGTGCCTATGGCACCCGTACCACAAGCACTCCAAGTGGGACTATATCAGCCTACATAGAGCCATGAAGGACGCACCAAAACCATCAAGCACCAAAGACAAGGGCAAGGCCAAGGAAGACGAAGATGACGGGACCAATGATAAGTTCCAAACGGTCACCGCCACCAAACGGTCCCAGAAGCTTACCCTATGGGAGATAATTTCCATCGAGCCTGCAACGCCTACATTTCTCAAGTGGTCCGAAGTGCCAATTACCTTCTCCAGGGTGGACCAATGGACTCGTTTTTCAAATCATAGGCGATATCCTCTCATCTTGGACCTGGTGGTCGCATGCTCCAGACTCACCAAAATACTCATCGATGGAGGCAGTGGCCTTAACGTCCATTTCACCAAGACGCTAAAAAAAATGGGCCTCGACATCACTGACATGCTCACGCCGATGAACTCTCGATTCTACGGTATCATCCCAAGCAATGTGGTTGTACCCCTCGAATGGGTGGTTTTGCCAGTTACCTTCAGGATCAAAGAACGCTACCAGTTAGAGTACATTCAGTTCGAGGTGGCGGACTTCATAACATGATGCCTCACTCTAGTATCCCATAACCACGCAGATGAAATGTCAATGGTATGTGCATGGAACAAGAGATCACGAATGGTCCATTGCTTGTGACCCATGTGGCAAAAAGGGCAGACCCACATAGAACAATGCAATATGGTGAACTGATGAGTCAAGGCACCACCTATTAATTGAGCACTATGGAAGGCATGCAATCTCGGTGTGGCAGGCCAAAGTTGTAATGAAAAACGTGAGCACAGCTGATATATCAATTTTACACTCTGCAGAGGTTGTACACTTCCACCATAAGTCGCATAAAAGTTCAAGAAAACCTTAGACCCAACCATGCTGTGCAAAAGTAGGCACTTATCACACTATCAAGGTGTGACTGCATAGGGACGCTACGAGGCCTTTTCAAACATTCCCTAATAACTGATAACCTGCTAAGGTTTCCTCATAAGGGGATGAACTCTCCCCCATGTGGTGCATACACCCCTTGGCTAGACAAGCCATGGCACAACCTATGAGCCCCTCTTGCCCTTACGGTAAGACTATCACAAACTAGAGTCTCTAATTAGTTAGCCAAGACCAAAGCCCATTGGTCTTACGGTTGTACTGTTTTCCTAGGTGGTCGCTCCATGTTCCAACTAATGCAAGATATTCTTGTAAAATAAGCATAGATAGTAGGATGGTTAGGGACACTTGCCTTTCTCCAAAGAAAAGTCACTTTGACTGCTCTTCAGCTCTTGCTCTCTTGAAACCCTTAATCTTTAAATCTTTCGAACAGCGATCCTTCTACTCAAAGCAATCACCGGCACAAACATACAAGCAAATAAACAAGTACCACTAAGAACAATACACCAAAACAAAAGAAAAGCTTTAAAAATAGTGTACTAAAGCATAGGGCTCGATTCTAGGATCACGCAAATGCAAGGAACTAAGGTTGAAATGGTACAACTATCGAGAGGTTTGGATTATAAAAGAAAAGACAAGGGCTACATGCTTCATTTGTCTTAGCTCAGGAAAACAATGTAAAGATATTTTAGAGAAATATCCTTAGTTGGAATTAATCAAGTCATATTTATAAATGAAAAGTTGATGTAAAACTTAGTCCAATTTTATTTATAAATATTTATGTACAATTTATGCAAATTAATATTTGAGTTTAAAAGAAGCATGTAAAAGCATCTAAGCGTATAACTTTATGATTCGTGTTGAACTAACCAAATACAATTAAAAACACATTGATATTTATATTAGCCATAATAACATTCAATTACGAAAACTCGAGATATAACCTATATAGCTTTTATTTATAAAATAAATTAAATACTCATTAATCAAGTTGAGTTTAATTGATGAAAAGCTAAGGTATATCTCTAATTTGCTTTTAATTAGAAAACTTGTTTAAATAAACATTAATCAAACTAACATTTAGTACGAAAACACGGGATTAACTCTAATTAGATTTTAATTAGAAAAGCAAATATAAAGTACCTAATCATATTAATATTGTAAATTAATTACAAAATAGAAAATATGATTAACATTTCTTCTAATGCGTGATTTAAGTTGAGATGAATCTACCGCAACAAGAACGAGATTAAAGAGAGCTAAAACGTGATAGATATGGCTTAAGGAAGCTCTAGGGACTTGCTGGCAAGGCTTAGAAACTTCCAGGGGCTTAACTATGAGAAACCGAGGGCACAAACCTAATTTCATATAGAAACTTGATGGCTAATGTGCAAAAGCTTAGAGATGGACTGGATCGTGAGAATCTCAACTTTCTAAGGACTTTTTCGCAAAACCTACGAGACACAAACTTTTAGATCAGGATTTCCTTTTTCTTCGAGGGTAAAGTGCAAAAGCGTCTTATCTTCTTCAACCTTCAGTTCGATGGAGTCAGCTCGTGGCTAGGACCGGACCAGGCGGCGGTGGCACCCGGGACGGGCAGCTTGCGTGGCCACCGTAGGCGGCGGCAGTGCGGCGCTCGGGTGGTGGCAAGGCTGCTCGGCGCGGGTGGCGTGTAGATGGGCAGTGGTGGTGGTGCAGGCGAGCGGTGGTGACGCGGAGGGGCGGGGCTTGGCGGCGGCCGTCGGTGTCGGCACGTCGTATGCGAGCGGTGGTGGCGGCGGTGCTAGCAGCTGCACAGGCCCCTATCACCCATGGCCGGCAGCCATGAACAACAGAGAGAAAAAGAAAGAGAAGGAGAGATCATCGGGGACAACCACAATTCTCACACCGGAGCAGCAAAACAGAATGAGGACAACAAGAGTATCGTGTTGACGCCAGTTTTTGACACATGTTAGGGTCGGCATCAAGGAGAGAAAAGTGGCCAATGCGGATAAGCAAGAAGTTGTGGCTGAGGGAGTCGGCCGATAGAGCTACAGTGTTTCAGCCGATTAGCCGAGGGAGTCGATGAGGATTGGCCGATTGGGAGCCAAAGCAGCTTGGCTGATATGGGCCTAAATGGGCCAAGGCAATGACAAGATGAAGACAGGGATTGGCCCATAGAAAAGTTGATTAGTGTTCGACTCCGATGTGAGTTATATCGGTATGTAAATATTTGTTATTTTGAATTAGAGATAAAATCATAGTCGGTTAGTATATTAGTTCTAGCAATGTATAAATAGGTGCCTCGTAAGGCTTGTAAAAGAACACAACAATCATCAATATAAATCTACTTTTTCACGTAAACTTTACTTTTGAGTCAGCGACTTCGCCAAATCCTTTCTGTTTTCACAACTTCGTGTGAGTTCGTAGGACTGCATCGACACGACCTCTGACCAATTCGTAAGTTCCACGTATTGACTAATATCTAAGCTTTAACTTCGGGCACATCACTGTTGTTTCATTTAGATTTATTCACCAGTTATTGATATTTACTAGAATTATAGGTTTTACCTATTATTTTAGTTTTATCAATAGTTATCCAGCTTGAGACACGAACTGTCGGCTATATCAATATTTTACAGCCGATTAGATTTCTTTCAAGTGTTGTCTTTGTAGCATTGTTTAGGTTACTCCAGTAGTTTCTTTTACAATTGCCATGTGATCGTCGACTGTTTCATAGCTGGTTAACTTTACACTAATTTGGCCGATTCGCTGATACACCCTTTAAAATAGATCGGAACTTTAGCCGATCAAACCTTTAGAATTTAATACCTTTCTTTCCTTGTCAATCAATAGGTCAAATTGATTGGGATGCCGCGCGAATCACACCAGGGCGATAACCCGAACAGGAGCTAAGCAGATTCTTCCGGGTCGTGTGTGCGACGTAGGAGCCAGAACCATCATCCAATTTTTAGCGTCAACACACTTTTGGCACGCCCAGTGGGATAGAAGCAAGATCCAACATGTTGAAGGCTGCTGAAATCTCGAAAGACAACTTCATTGAAGTCACCGAGGCAGATCTCAAGGACGACCAGAAGGATGAGTTGGCAAAGGCTATGGAAAACTTCAAGAAGGCATGCCTGCAGTCCTACAGCTGTACCAGAAGCTCTTCGGACTCCTCGCCAGATCACCATCGCCGAAGACTCGGGGAAGATGTCCGAGATGATCCAGCAGTCTGTTTATCAAGCTATGATTGATTAGTCCAAGATGATGACCCACACGATGTACAATGTCGTCATCAGTTCTATGGCCAATGGTGCGGCATAGGGGTATCAAGGACCAGCTTACGCCCTTCTATCAGCGCACGGGTCAGAAACTTTTCGGCTGCACCCAACATGCTCCAATCGGCTCCTCAGCTGATGCAGGTGCAGGGCGGGGGGGCGGGGGGTATAGCACCACATTGCCCCTAGGTTATAGCGGTGCACCACCTTTCCAATCGCATGTATCGTTCCACTCTACATGTGACGCCCGCAAAAATCTACCAAATTAAATCACTCGCTAAAAATGCATTCCAAAATTTTCCGACCGCTGAGCCCCGGCAAATCCCTTCCTTTCCGTCAGACCCGTCGTTCCGGCCGTGACTCGTCACCCTCTTTTTCCGCTCCCCGTAATTTTGGCTGCGTGCCCGTCCAATCCATCACGCGTGGCGTCAAATTCCGCAACTTTCGCCGAGCTGCCCCTCCCTTTTTCCTCCTCCTTTTTCCTCTCCTCTTTCTCCTTTTTCTTTTTCCTATTTTTTCCCTTCTTCTTCCTTCTTCCTCCTTTCTCTCTCTCCTTCCTTTTCTCCTGCTGCCCCCTTCTTTTCCCCTGGCGCCTAGCGCTTGGTTCCTGGCACCGCCCGTGCGCCCCAGGCCACGACGGCCGTCCCTGGCCTCACCGGCGCGGGGGCCGTGCTGACCAGCGCCGCAACTGGCCGCCCGCTCCCGACCGCCCGCACACGCCCGCGCAAGCCCGAGCGCCCGCCCGTGCGCCTCGGGCCGCACGTGTCAAGCCGACGCCACCGGCCGCGCTGGACTGTCCGCCGGCCCGTCTTCGGCTGTCCCCTCCCGGCGCGCTTCCCCACGAAGTCACCACCCCCTGTGCCTCCTCGTCGACCACGCCGCCACGCCATCCACGAGCAAGCCCGCCCCGGCACACCACCGGCCGAAAAAATCTCGGCCACCATCATCACCACCGGCCGCTTCGTCGCCAGCCTATAAAAGGGGGCAACGCCCCGGCTCTCCACACCACCACCGCCTCTAGCTTCACCACCGCCCTCCCCTGTTCCCCCGTGGCGCCGTCGCTCCTACCGCCGCCTCCACCATGCGCTGTCGCCCCTACCCATTGCCGGCCACTCCACCTCCCATGTCCAACTCCCCAAGGTAAGGGGCAAAATGGGACCCCCTCCACCTCCTCCACCCCACGGCTCACCACCGGCGAGGCCCGGCCGGTCGGCCCCCCCACCGGCCCCTTCCCTTTTTCCACTCTTGGGCACGATTCAAGGAAGAAGAAGGGGAAAAATCCCCTTCAATTTTGATCTGCCCCTCCCCTTCCTCCTATTTGCAAACCGGCCCTTCCACCTCTCTCAGAAAAGTTTCATGGATACGCCCTTCCACCCTTCAGAAGTAATTACAAATAGGTCCCTGGTTCTCGCGGTTTAGTCCTAAACCTCATTTTAAAGCCCCTAATACTCCTTTAACCCGTCATTTCATGCGCCAAACTTCCTCCAATCGATCCCAAATTCGACCACAACCTCCCCTCATATATTTCCGCCGAGGCATATCCAAAGTTCATGAAAATACCCTTCCTACCTATTTTCCGTTCACATTTCCTGTTCGGAGCTCACCGGGTAAAATCTTTTTCCTTTTTATTTATTGTGTGCTCATTGGTGTGTGCTGTAGATCGCGGAGTACCCGAGGAGGAGCATGAGGAGGAGTTCGACCGTGAGCCCGAGCCCGAGGACCAGTACCGCGAGCAGGAGCTCCCGGAAGGCTTTGAGAACGGCAAGTCCAATCTCACCCTTTGATGCATATTTAATACCTAGTTTTTCAGACACAACCTATTGGCCTGTTTTATAAAATGCATATTGTTTTATCGCAAGACATGGTTGGATAGCCACCCCTTGGTTGTTATGATCATTCCTTGTTGTCCTATATTTATCTCTAAATATCAGTTGCCTGTTTAGATGATAAATACTGCTAGAATGCTTAGGAACTCGTTACCTAAATTCAATCATGACTACATCTGTTTATTTGGAAAATAAATGTGTGAGTGTGTTCAACTGAGGAGTTTGGTTTTCGGGTGTAAAGAAAAGTGGTGCGTGGATGAGATGGATGGGCGTTTCTTGTGTGGAATGCCGCATTGTTGAGCTCGTACCTTAGTGGTTGAGCAGAGTTGGGAGATATCCATCTTGTCGTAGCTAAGGACCGAGTTGATGTGTTATCTTGCCTGATTCCACCATCGTGCAACCAATCGACCGTTGTATGGGCAACGGCTTAGCATAAACCCCACTAGCTAAACTGCTAGGCTTCAGGTGTGCTGGTGAGCGACGGGAGCCCATGGAAAAGGACTAAGCTCTTGGTGACTTAGGTCCCGGTTTCGGCCCTATGGATGGGTTGCTAACCCCTTGGGTGATTCCGTGTTGACTAGTCAGTGTTGGCTAAGGTGGGTAATGGCTTTGTTAGGATCCGCACCATCACTAAGGTGATCATGAAGTGGTACCCTACTTGTGGGAAAAGTGTACAACCTCTGTAGAGTTAAAACCTATCCGGGTAGCCGTGTCCACAGCATTGGACGAGTTACAGCTCGGTCACACAACTAGCTTTTGGAGATGGTTGCTTTTTGTCGGGATACGAGGTAGGCTACACTAGTGCAATTCAAAAATTCTACCGCGTATAACCAGGAAGAACTGCCGTATAAGGATCACGGAATTACCACTCGACGCACTACTGGTGCGGAAGATGTAGATATGCGTCGATGCAGTGAAGACGATCACGTAGTCGTACGTAGTCGATCAATGTAGTCGTACGTAGTCGATCACGTCCAGCAGCTCCTCAGCAGCTCGTCCACATGCAGCAAGATCGCCTCCAGTGCCGCGGCTCATCGTCGGCTCGTCGTGGCTCGTCAGCGGCTCGTCGGCGGCTCGTCCAAGTGCTCCAGGGGCAACACCTCCAAGGTATCCACACGTGCAGGGAGGAAGCGTCGCAAGCCGGACTACTAGATCCGCGAGTTGCAACAGGCGAGGGCGTGGGAGGCGCGGCAGGTGTGTTTCGCCAAAAGGTGTAAACCCTAGGGCGCCCCCACCCCTCTATTTATAGAGGTTCCTGACGGGCCTCTGGATCCGAGGCCCATTAGTACTTCTAAACCTAATCCAACTCGGATCTGATCCGAATTGGGTTTCCAGCCCCTTAAGTGTGTGACCCTATGGGTTCGGATACGTATAGACATGGCCCGAGTACTCCTACTCGGCCCAATAGTCGGTAGAGGCCTCTAGCAAGACGTGCCAACTCCTATACGCACACGAAGATCATATCAGACGAACCATCACAACATAATATACATGCTATTCCCTTTGCCTCATGATATTTGGTCTAGCTTCAAGCCGACCGCTCTTTCTCGATCCTGTGATTCGGAATCCCTTTGTAGGTTAACTCTTAACCGTACGTAGCATGGCCATGCATTTTCGGATCCGATCACTCGAGGGCCCAGAGATATCACTCTCAATCAGAGAGGGGCAAATCCCATCTTGATTGACCATGTCTCATAGCATGCTTCTTGACAAACCTGAAAGCTACCTTTATAACTACCCTGTTACGGCGTAGCGTTTGATAGCCCCTAAGTAGGTCGATCCACATCTAGAACACATGCGACAATCTCAGGTCTAAGGACAAAGCGTATATGTTCTTTAAAGAGAGAACTACTTCTCGTGTTGGGTCAGTCCTAGCACATGTCTCCACATGTGTCCACATTATTAGTTCAACATCTCCATGTCCATGACTTGTGAAACATAGTCATCAACTAATACATGTGCTAGTCTAATATTCATGTGTGTCCTCACATGAACTCCGACTAGGGACAACTTTAGAATAACCATACAAGTAAAGAGTTTCACATACAATTCACATAATTGCAAATCAATTCAAGTAGCCTTCAACGGATATTCAATGAACACAACATACAAATCATGGATACAAATGGAATATCATCATCTCTATGATTGCCTCTAGGGCATACCTCCAACAGTCTCCCACTTGCACTAGAGTCAATCTAGAAGGTACCTAATACCCATAGCTCTTACATGCGCATCATGCTTAGCCTGCGGGAGTGGTTTTGTCAACGGATCAGAAAAGTTCAGATCTGTGTGTATTTTGCATATCTTGATCTCACCCCGGTTAACGAAGTCTCGAATGAGATGAAATCGCCGCATTACGTGTTTGTTCTTCTGGTGGTTCCTTGGCTCCTTTGCTTGCGCAATTGCCCCATTGTTATCACAGTAGAGATTCAATGGGCTGGACGCATTCGGGAACACACCAAGCTCAATGAGGAAATTCCTTATCCAAACACCTTCCTTCGCGGCTTCCGAAGCCACGATGTACTCGGCTTCTGTCGTAGAATCGGCCACCGTCTCCTACTTGGAACTCTTCCAACTAACAGCACCACCATTTAGCATGAACACAAATCCTGATTGTGACTTTGAATCATCTCTGTCAGTTTGGAAACTAGCATCGGTGTAACCTGTTACAACGAGCTCCTCCTCACCTCCATAGACGAGGAACATATCTTTAGTCCTTCTCAAGTACTTAAGAATGTTTTTCACCGCTGTCCAGTGACTCTCACCTGGATCAGATTGGTGTCTGCTTGTCATACTTAGCACATATGAAACATCTGGGCGAGTACTTATCATTGCATACATGATAGATCCAATAGTCGAGGCATATGGCACTCTACTCATGTGATCCCGCTCATCAGCAGTCGAAGGACACTGAGTCTTGCTGAGATGTATGCCATGTGACATAGGCAAGAACCCTTTCTTTGCCTCTTCCATGCTGAACCGCTTCAACACTTTGTCGATGTAAGTATCTTGGCTTAAACCTATAAGCCTTCTCGATCTATCTCTATAGATCTTAATGCCCAGAATATATGCCGCTTCCCCTAAGTCCTTCATCGAAAAACTATTTTTCAGTGAAGTCTTTACGGACTCAAGCATAGGAATGTTATTTCCAATCAGTAATATGTCATCCACATATAAGATTAGAAATACTACAGAGCTCCCACTAACCTTCTTGTAAACACAAGACTCTTCTTCATTCTTGGTGAAGTCAAACCCTTTGACCACTTCATCAAAACGAATGTTCCAACTCCTAGATGCTTGCTTCAATCCATAAATGGATCTCTGAAGCTTGCATACCTTTCCAGCATTTTTTGGATCGACAAAACCCTCGGGCTGTATCATATACACGTCCTCAGCTAGGTTTCCTTTCAGGAAAGCTGTCTTGACATCCATCTGCCATATCTCATAATCGAAATATGCAGCTATAGCTAGAATAATCCGAATGGACTTAAGCATCACTACGGGCGAGAAGGTCTCGTCGTAGTCAACTCCTTGAACTTGTTGAAAACCTTTTGCGACAAGTCGTGCTTTATAGATGTGAACATTTCCATCCACGTCCTTTTTATTCTTATAGATCCACTTGCACTCTATGGCTTTAACACCATTAGGCGGGTCAACCAAGTTCCAAACTTGATTGTCTCCCATGGACTCTATTTCGGATTGCATGGCACTCTGCCATTTTTCGGAGTCTGGGTCCATCATTGCTTCTGCATATGTTGTAGGCTCATCATTGTCCAACAATAATATTTCCCGCATTTCGCGGAGCCTTGCTGACCTTTGTGGTTGTGGCGGTGCTTCTCTTGCCATGGGTATCTCAACTTGTTCTGCTACATTAGCATCACTCATTGATTCTTGCCCGATCGGCTCATCTTGAACTTCTTCAAGATGCACTATCTTTCCACTCTTTTCTCCTTTGAGAAACTCTTTCTCTAGGAAAACCCCGTTCCGAGCGACAAACACTTTGCTTTCTGATCGGTTGTAGAAATAATATCCCAAAGTTTCCTTTGGATATCCCACGAAAATGCACTTATCCGACTTGGGTGTGATCTTGTCCGACTGAAGTTGCTTGACAAAAACTTCACATCCCCAAATCTTTAGAAAAGACAAACTAGGAACCTTTCCGGTCCATATCTCATATGGTGTCTTAACTACGGATTTAGATGGTACCCTATTAAGTGTGAAAGCTGCTATTTCTAGAGCGTATCCCCAAAATGACAACGGTAGGTCCGACTGGCTCATCATTGATCGAACCATGTCTAACAAAGTTCGATTACATCGCTCGGACACACCGTTTCTCTGAGGTGTTCCAGGCGGCGTAAGTTGTGGAACAATTCCGTAACTCTTTAGATGATTGCTAAACTCGTGGCTCAAATACTCGCCTCCACGATCAGATCGTAAGGCCTTAATTTTCTTGCCACGCTGATTTTCAACTTCATTCTGAAATTCCTTGAACTTTTCAAAGGTTTCAGACTTGTGCCTCATTAAGTAGACATAGCCATATCTACTAAAATCATCAGTGAAAGTTATGAAGTATTGGAATCCTCCTCTAGCCGTCGTGCTCATTGGTCCGCATACATCACTATGTACGAGTTCCAACAAGTCTACTGCTCTCTCAGGAAATCCTGTGAAAGGCGTCTTGGTCATCTTGCCTAGCAAACAAGCCTCACATGTCTCGTATGATTCAAAATCAAACGAAGTTAGAAGTCCATCAGAATGGAGCTTCTTCATGCACTTTTCACTTATATGACCCAAACGACAATGCCACAAGTAGGTAGGACTCAAATCATTAGGCCGAGGCCTTTTAGCACTTACATTATAGACAGGTGAACCATCAAGATTTAAAACAAATAATCCATTCACAATGGGTGCAAAAGCCATAAACATATTATTCTTAGAGATCACACAACCATTGTTTTCACTCGCAAATGAATAACCATCCTTCATCAAGCATGAAGGAGACAAAATGTTTCGACTTAAACTAGGAACAAAATAACAATTATTCAACTCCATAATAAATCCTGACGGGAGGTGGAGTTGCATCGTCCCGACGGTCAACGCAGCAACTCTTGCATTATTGCCCACGCGGAAATTAACTTCTCCTCTTTCCACGCTTCTACTTCTTATCATTCCCTGCATCGAATTGCAAATATGAGCAACCGATCCGGTATCAAATACCCAAGAATTAATAATTGTATCAGCGAGAAATATATTGTCTATAACATTAACAACAAGCGTACCTGAGGTAGAAGTACTCTTACTTCCGTCATTCTTCAACGAAGCTAGGTACTGCTTGCAGTTTCTCTTCCAGTGACCAAGTTCATGACAGTAAAAGCACTCTTTGTCTGGAGCAGGTCCAGGTTCAGCTTTAACCTTGGGCGCTGGGTTTGGCTTGGACGTTCCAGCCTTGTCCTTCTTCTTCCAAGAATTGCCCTTCTTCTTTAAGCTAGGCTTGCTCTGTATAGCCATCACATGGCTGGTACTAGCGCTTTTCTTGATGTCTACCTCTGCTGTCTTGAGCATACCACACAATTCATTCAAACCCTTCTCCGTCCCATGCATATGGTAGTTCGAGATGAAGTTCCCATAGCTAGGCGGAAGAGATGAAAGAATGAAGTCAGTGGCCAACTCTTTGCCCATTGGGAAGCCCAGCTTCTCCAATCGCTGAGTGTAACCAACCATCTTAATTACATGTGGTCCTACTGCTGCGCCTTCTGCTAACTTGCACTCCAGAAAGGCTTTGGACACATTGAACCTTTCGGTCCTAGCCTGTGTCTGGAACATGTCCTTGAGCGCCACGATCATATCGTGTGCCTCATGATTTGTTTCGAACTGCATCTGCAGCTCGGGTTCTATGCAAGCAAGCATAAGGCAGCTTACCTCAAGATTAGCATCAAATGCCTTCTTGTAAGCAGCCTTAACGGCAGCAGATGCATCATCAGCAGGTACTGGTGGTAGTGGGGTGTCTAGAATATCTTCCTTTTTATTGGCCCTGAGAACAATTCTCAGGTTACGGATCCAATCCGAGTAGTTTGTTCCATTCAACTTGTCCTTCTCAAGGACCGAACGCAAAGCAAACGATGTGGTGGTGTTGCTAGGTGCCATTTAATCTACAACAAAAGTAATGCAAAATACACTAAGACAAACGTATCCATGATAGAGCAAATTACATTAAACTATTTTAACAGAATCTACTCCCACTAAAATCAATATCCCTCTATTGAAACTTAGTGATTCAGGATCCACAACTAACAAGTCTACTAGTGAGCTTTAGCATCACCGCTAGCAAACGAGGTAGATCGGTAAGCAACTTTTGCTAATCATATCACATATGACTCCTGTTGTTGGGTGACATCTCTATGTCTCGGCGCCCAACCTTTATGCCCCAAGGTCCTTAACCGTTAAGATGACCTCGTTAAGCTAACCAACCCTTATGCGTGTAAGTGTCCGACACAAACCCGTCTAGTCAAGGAAAACTAGTGGCACCCTAATTTCATAGACCCACCACTAATTGTACAAGACATGGGACGGTGCAAGTTTTAGTTGGGAGGGCATACTAACTTAAACTTTGTGAGGGATCGTTCTACTTCTAACATCACAGCATGCAGAAAGTAAAACATAAACAGAATAGCATTCACACAGTTGTGACACAGTATGACCCGTTTTCATATGGTGATCTCCATCTCCATAGAACCTGTTCACCATGGTGATCTCCATCTCCATGTTCCACGTGCGCCATCCTCCTGGTGATGAGTCCTCCAAGAACTAGAGCATGCTATTACGCCTAATAGCTAGTAAAGAATCTAGTAATGAAGATTACATAGTTGCTTGGGTCATCACAGATTGGTACGCAGATCATTAAATACAATAAAGTGACAACACATATGGCTCCTGCCATGTTGCCGTACGCGCGACACGCAGGTCACGAATGAGTTACACACATGCATCACATACACAAGGGGGCCATACTGATCACAAGATACAAACATACATCTTGCAAAACAGAGTTAGGTGTCCTAACGTTCCAAACTTCGGATGCCCGAAACTCCATCTTCCAAGCCGAATTTGGGAAATCTAATTTCGCCAAAAATGGCAAAGCCATTGAATGTCATGTGTAACTTTTTCTGTAGATCTATTTTCATATAAAATTCGCCCCAATCCGAGATCGTACCGAAAAGTTACGGCTGATTTACCGAAGCATACGCATACGGCAAAAATCCCGACCCCGGCAGTAGATCCCATCTACTATTGCACATCTAATGCACCTGGCGTATGACCCTGGATTTCGATTCGACCAATCATATTGATCTTCGCTCACTGGAACTGGATTTACGTGTATCACTTAACTCCGATGGCGGAAACCGACCGGTAGGAGTATGTCGTTACACTACCATTGCAGCAAGGGCATGAAAACAGGACATAGATCAAACGGAAAACTCGCATATCTCCATATGCACACATCCCGAATCCAAAACTAAGCAGCTACGGCTCTGATACCACTGTCGGGATACGAGGTAGGCTACACTAGCGCAATTCAAAAATTCTACCGCGTATAACCAGGAAGAACTGCCGTATAAGGATCACGGGATTACTACTCGACGCACTACTGGTGCGGAAGATGTATATATGCGTCGATGCAGTGAAGACGATCACGTAGTCGTACGTAGTCGATCAACGTAGTCGTACGTAGTCGATCACGTCCAGCAGCTCCTCAGCAGCTCGTCCACGTGCAGCAAGATCGCCTCCGGTGCCGCGGCTCGTCGTCGGCTCGTCGTGGCTCGTCGGCGGCTCGTCCAAGTGCTGCAGGCGCAACACCTCCAAGGTATCCACACGTGCAGGGAGGAAGTGTCGCAAGCCGGACTGCTAGATCCGCGAGTTGCAACAGGCGAGGGCGTGAGAGGCGCGGCAGGTGTGTTTCGCCAAAAGGTGTAAACCCTAGGGCGCCCCCACCCCTCTATTTATAGAGGTTCCTGACGGGCCTCTGGATCCGAGGCCCATTAGTACTTGTAAACCTAATCCAACTCGGATCTGATCCGAATTGGGCTTCCAGCCCCTTAAGTGTGTGACCTTATGGGTTCGGATACGTATAGACATGGCCCGAGTACTCCTACTCGGCCCAATAGTCGGTAGCGGCCTCTAGCAAGACATGCCAACTCCTATACGCACACGAAGATCATATCAGACGAACCATCACAACATAATATACATGCTATTCCCTTTGCCTCACGATATTTGGTCTAGCTTCAAGCCGACCGCTCTTTCTCGATCCTGTGATTCGGAATCCCTTTGTAGGTTAACTCTTAACCGTACGTAGCATGGCCATGCATTTTCGGATCCGATCACTCGAGGGGCCCAGAGATATCACTCTCAATTAGAGAGGGGCAAATCCCATCTTGATTGACCATGTCTCATAGCATGCTTCTTGACAAACTCGAAAGCTACCTTTATAACTACCCTGTTACGGCGTAGCGTTTGATAGCCCCTAAGCAGGTCGATCCACATCTAGAACACATGCGACAATCTCAGGTCTAAGGACAAAGCATATATGTTGTTTAAAGAGAGAACTACTTCTCGTGTTGGGTCAGTCCTAGCACATGTCTCCACATGTGTCCACATTATTAGTTCAACATCTCCATGTCCATGACTTGTGAAACATAGTCATCAACTAATACATGTGCTAGTCTAGTATTCATGTGTGTCCTCACATGAACTCCGACTAGGGACAACTTTAGAATAACCATACAAGTAAAGAGTTTCACATACAATTCACATAATTGCAAATCAATTCAAGTAGCCTTCAATGGATATTCAATGAACACAACATACAAATCATGGATACAAATGGAATATCATCATCTCTATGATTCCCTCGAGGGCATACCTCCAACACTTTTTACGGTGTGTGTTGGATTTTGGAAGTGTCCGGCAGTTGTGTCGTGCGCTACGGTGGACGGGGAGTCCGATAGCGATAAAACTTGGATCCTTTGTGTAGGATCAACCCCACTTAATGTTTTGGTTACTAAAGAAAATGCATTACGGAAATTTCTTTGAAATAAAACCCTGCATGTGTAAAAAATCTAGCTTTATTGCAAATAAACCTTAACCATATCCTTGTTGAATCCTATGCATATTCTTGTTGTATCCCCCTCCGTGGATGGGGTTGGACTTGTTGAGTACTTTTGTACTCACCCTTGTGTTGTTGCTTCAAAGGAGGATCCGGACTTCATCGCCGAGGACTTTGAGTAGGAGGTTGCGTCTGCACCCAATGCTGCCTGCGGTGTTGGCCCTTTTGCAGGATGCTTCCGCTGACGCATAGTTTCGATTGCAGCCCGGAGTCCGACTGGACTGCTACTTGGATTTGTATTGTTATCGCTTTAGTCTTGCTTTGGGTGTGGCTTGCCCGCCCGCTCCTTCGGGAGTTGTATGGTTTCTGAACTATCTGTTGAATAAATGTGTTATCAGCCTCCTGGGACTGATAATTGGATCACATTTAGTCTCTACTTATGTGGGGACGCTTCACTACACCTATCCCTTCCATGCAATTTCCGTTGATGATGTCGGCGCTGTGGGCAACAGCAGGAGTACCTGCCAATCTAGACCAATCCATTGGTTACGGAGTGCCTATAGGAGCTCACGCCTCAAGAGCTCCGGTACAGACATCATTTCCATCGGCCTCTCGGCCGACAGTCCTGCAATATCAACAACCTACTCCAGAAATCAGCAGGGGGCAGGCGTCCAGGGCCCTCTCAGAACTATAGTGCCAATGGTATTATACGACAAGGCAGCAGATGCGCTACGACACGCGGATCCCACTCGTTAGCAACCGTCGGCTCCTCAACCGACAGTCCAGCCACAAGATCTACATGTTGGGATACGAGGTAGGCTACACTAGCACAAATCAAAAAATTCTACCGCGTAAACCAGGAAAACTGCCATATAAGGATCACGGGATTACCACTCGACGCACTGGTGCGGAAGATGTAGATTTGCGTCGATGCAGCGAAGTCGATCAGTGTAATCATACATAGTCGATCACATCGACGTCCAGTAGCTCCTCACCAGCTTGTCCACGTGCAGCAAGATCGCCCTCGTGCCACGGCTCGTCGTCGGCTCGTCGTGGCTCGTCGGCGGCTCGTCGTGGCTCGTCGGCGACTCGTCCAAGTGCTGCAGGCGCAACACCTCCAAGGTATCCACACGTGCAGGGAGGAAGCGTTGCAAGCCGGACTACTAGATCCGTGAGAGTTGCAACAGGCGAGGACGTGGGAGGTGCGGCAGATGTGTTTCGCCAAAAAGGTGTCCACCCTAGGGCGCCCTCACCCCTCTATTTATAGAGGTTCCTAACGGGCCTCTGGGTTCGAGGCCCATTAGTACTTCTAAACCTAATCCAACTCGGATCACATCCAAATTGGGCTTCCAGCCCCTTAAGTGTGTGACCCTATGGGTTCGGATACGTATAGACATGGCCTGAGTACTCCTACTCGGCCCAATAGTCGGTAGCGGCCTCTAGCAAGATGTGCCAACTCCTATATGCACACGAAGATCATATCAGACGAACCATCACAACATTATATACATGCTATTCCCTTTGCCTCACGATATTTGGTCTAGCTTCAAGCCGACCACTCTTTCTCGATCCTATGATTTGGAATCCCTTTGTAGATTAACTCTTAACCATACGTAGCATGGCCATGCATTTTCGGATCCGATCACTCGAGGGGCCCAGAGATATCACTTTCAATCAGAGAGGGGCAAATCCCATCTTGATTGACCATGTCTCATAGCATGCTTCTTGACAAACCCGAAAGCTACCTTTATAACTACCCTGTTACGGCGTAGCGTTTGATAGTCCCTAAGTAAGTCGATCTACATCTTGAGTACATGCAACAATCTCAGGTCTAAGGACAAAGTGTATATGTTATGTAAAGAGAGAACTACTTCTCGTGTTGGGTCAGTCCTAGCACATGTCTCCACATGTGCCCACATTATTAGTTCAACATCTCCATGTCCATGACTTGTGAAACATAGTCATCAACTAATACATGTGCTAGTATAATATTCATGTGTGTCCTCACATGAACTCCGACTAGGGACAACTTTAGAATAACCATACAAGTAAAGAGTTTCACATACAATTCACATAATTGCAAATCAATTCAAGTAGCCTTTAATGGATATTCAAGGAACACAATATAAATCATGGATACAAATGGAATATCATCATCTCTATGATTGCCTCTAGGGCATACCTCCAACACTACATCACGCTCCAATCTTCCACCCAATCACGGTGCCGCAAGATCAACAGCACATGCCGATAACTCAGCCGATCGCACATCAGCAGCAGCAGGTGGATTGGACCGCGAAAATAGCTGATATAATACAAGATCAGTTCGGATTGAAACCAAAAGTGCAGACCTACACATACAGGACGCTGTACCCACCCGCCTACGACCTGTTGCCGTTTCCTCATCGGAAAAGGTGCACAACTTCACTAAGTTCTCGGGCCAAGATGATACGTCTACGGTGGAGCACATCAATATATATCAAGGCTGGTCAGCATTAGAACATCGGCCAAAGTGGGAGTCATCGGTCCATGGCCAAAAATAAATGTATTGAGGGCGTCAGACAAGAAATAAGATGCCATGATGAGTAGAGAGTCATTCCTTTCCATATGAGACAGGGATAGATTTATGCAGTCGCACGATTTTCCCCTCATCCCAAAAGACTCTCTTGGAATTCGACATCCTAAAGAACCACTCTCTTAAGCCGGGAGTTTCATTCGGCCAAGACTTGAAGGTGCCTGTCCAATTGTCCAAATCCATAGTTGATTGTTTAAGTGGGATCCTATGAGTTTCCAGGTTGATCAGATCGGTTGCATCAGGATCTCCCATAGGGCCAAGTCTGATAAGTCCAAGGGTATCAGCTATGGGGATGGTAATTCTTTGCCTAAGTTCCTGGGAAAATATAAAAAGACTCAGAACAGATATGGGAATCGCGGAAAGGTAAAGGAAAAAGGGGGTGATCAGAAGATTTACCTCTGGGACGAAGGCCATGGTGGCTATAGGTACTGCCATTGGGAGACTGGCGCGATTGATGAAGAATGGGAGAAAGTTGTCGGAATGCACTGGAATGCACCTAGAGGTGGAACAAGCAGGGGCGTCGGAGTGTGCCAGGAGATGATTCGCCGAAAGGGAAGCCTTTTTCACCTAGGGAAGAAGAAGCGGTGGAAGAGATGAGTATCTGAAGGATGGCTCGAGAGAAGGGTAAATACAGAATTTTTACCATGCCGTCCGCGCAAATTTTGAAAAGAACGGTTGCCCGCGGGCGCTCTGTTCGAAAAAATGCGATCATCAAGGGGAAGATTTTGGAGCGGAAAGGGTTTTGCCGCATTTATTGTTGCGGCAATGAGAGAAAAGCTTGCCAGGGCTAGGGCGATGGAATCGGCCCGTGGCTAGGGCCGGACCTGCTAGCGGCGGCGGCCGGGGCTTGTGCCAGGGCTAGGGCAGTTTGCACAGCTAGCACAGATGGTAGCGGTGCAGCGCTCGGGCGGCGGTGAGGCTGCTCGGCGAGGGAGGCATGCAGGCAGGCGGTGGTGGTGGCGTAGGCAAGCGGCGGCGGCACGTAGGAGGCACGGGCGGCGGTGCCAGCAGCGGCGGCGGCTCGGCGCGCAGTGTAGGAGGCGCGGAGGGGTGGCGCTCGGCGATGGTGTGACGCAAGCGAGCAGTGGTGGCGGCGGTGCTAGCAGGAGCACAGGCCCTGTCGGACATGGCCGGAGGCCATGAACAACATAGAGAAAATGAAAGAGAAAGAGGGATCATCGAGGATAGCCACCAATCTCGCACTAGAGCAGCAAAATGGAAGGAGGACGATGAGACGATCGTGATGGTGCGCTCACCTTTGGTCGAGGACTGACAATTTCTTCGAATTTGCTTGCCGGAGTTTCGCTGAAAAAGTCGCTGGAGTTTAATAGATGCGTATGTTTGGCGTCGAACTATGGGAGCTAGGATTGTCAAAACGAGATGGGGTTTGAAGTTTTGAAACAAGGATGCCAAGGAGATCACGGGAAAGTATTTATAGGCCGGGTTGGAGTCCGGTTTTATTTTCCTCCCTTTTCTAATTTAGGGAATTAATTTCGAATTCAAAAACAATTCCAGAAAATCCTAAAATTGTAACGAAATCATGAAAAATACTTCGAAAACTCCAAAAAATTAAGCAAAATTCCTAGAGATGATTTGGGAAACGAGGAACCCAAATAAAATACTTGGAGCTCCTTGAAAGACTTGTAGAACCATCCAAAAATTGGATTAAACTCTAGGAAAAATGAGAATAAATTCTAGAAAAATTTGGAAACTTCTCAGAGGAACCTAATCATCATCTGAACGCATTTTTGAAACTTTTGCACTCATGAATCACCAGAATGCATTAGCATGAGTGCAACACATGCATAGAACCATTATATTTAATTCAAAAAAAACACTCAAACGTTTTCCTACACTAAATTTCCTGTAAATAAAATAAATGTTGCAAAAAGTTCTAAAATTATGAGAAAAATCATTGTTTACTTGTTCTTTTTAATATCATTCTGAAATCCAAAAATTTGAGGGTGTGACACACATCGGTTACATGTGTACATGACAGGTGTCATGGGATAAGCCCAACGTGTGCATGTGTACATTTCACTGGACTATTCAGCATACAACACAAGACATTCATGCAAAATAATTCATGGGAGATTATGAGTCATAGGTTCCCTTTTGAATGTTAATTAAATGAAAGAATGATATTGCCACTATTCATCTGGAGAAAGAGAATAAGTGTTGTCATGTTGCACAAATCGATAATGTCGGATAGTCCTTACGTTGTCAGACGCACAGTGCAAGATGTCATGACTAGTCCAAGTCATATATGGTGTGTGGCTGAAAAGGTCTGCCAAGGGCATGGATTCACACTAGATGATTCTTGCATGATAGCGGAGCCTAAAAAACGTGAATTGGTCGAGATGACTAGGCCTAGGCAGAATATGGCGGACCAAATACCGCCAAAGGGTGGGAATCAAGACTGGTAATGGGCGTTGATGACCGCCACTGTAGGGACGTGTCGATTCAAGATTGGTAACAAACGTTCAAGAATGGCCATTCTGGAATGACACACTCCCACTTATAAGAGGCAGTGTATCCAGGAGTCGATCATTGTCATTTGCAGTTATGGCATTACACACTACCTTGTTCCCGGCATTGCAAGTTGACTTCTCAGTCTGAAGCATGGAAAAAAAAAGCAAAAGGAACTATTAGGCAGTACTAGAAATCCAGTACATTCATGATCGGAGGCTATCCATGGAGGATACGTTACTACCCTACAGGTACTCATGATTCGTGGTACCCACTAGCAGGATCAGAAGGAATTTCTATCATCCTCGTTCTGATGAACAACATGCAAAGGGTAGGTGTCTTGTTGCTATGAATACACATGCTTACATATATGCTCCAATGGTCAACCCTATGAATGCTTGCACGTAGGTACGAGTCTTGTTTCGTGCGGTGGTTGGAGACACAAGAGATTGTGATGATACATTTCGAGTTCAAGATTTAAAGGAACTTGAATTCAGAAATGGGAATCTAGAACATGGCTTTAACTGCCTCGTGGGGCATCATGAGACTAAGCATCTGTGGGACCATTCCAATTGCGTAAACAAATCCTGCACTATTACAGTACTGGAGGATGGCTGCATTGAAGATCACCTCCATCAATAGGCAGAAGCATATGCACAACAATTACAGCCCAAGCCTCTGTGGACGCTGTCTTTGACATGGGCGACCGAGTGATTCGAGCAAGATGGGCTGATGTGGTGGCATTATCTCATGTGATGTAGGCATTGCTCTATGCCAGCGGAGTGGAGTTACAGTCAGAAACTTTTTCAATTTGTTGGCGCTAAAAATCGGCCGGTTGATCTTCAGCGTCGGACACACGATCCGGGAGAATCTGCTTAACTAGTGTTCAGGTTATCGCCCTGGTGCATTTCGCATGGCGTGCCAGTCAATCTGACCTATTGATTGACAAGGAAAAAGTATTAAATTCTAGGGGCTCCGATCGGCTAGAGTTCCGATTTATCTTTAAAAGCGCGTCGGCGAATCAGTCGATTTACTGTAGTGGTAACTAGCTATAAGACAGCCGATACTATGTAACATTGTAAAGAAAAACTACTAGAGGAAACTAAACAAAGCTAGTGAAACAACACTTGAGATAGATCTAATCGGCTATATGATAACAAAGAAAGAAAGCAATAAAAAGCCGACAGTTCATACCTCAAGTTGGATAATTGGTGATAAAAACTAAAATAACAGGTAGAACCTACGATTCTAGCTGATATCGATAACTGGTGAATAAATCTAAATGAAACAACAGTGATGTGCCTGAAGTTAAATCTTAGATATTACTAGGTAAGCGGAACTTACAGAATCGGCCGGAGATCGTGTCGATGTAGCCCTGCCAACCCATACGAACTCCTGAAAGAAAAAAGTATTTTGGCGAAGTCACCGACTTGAAAGTAAAGTATGAGGAAAAAGTAGATTGGTTGTATTGATTGATGTGTTCACCTTACAAACCTCTAGAGGTGGCTAATAATAGCTTGTTTACAACTGATTTCCTAACCGACTAGGACCTATCTCTAATTTTAAATGATAGCAAATATTTACAAACACAACTCGTATCCGAGTTGGTTATTATATCCCTACGGGCCAATCTCCTTCTTCAGCTGATCTTTTTCTTAGCCCACCTTAGGCCCATACTAGCCAAGCCGCTCCAGCTTCCAATCGTCCAACCTTCGCCAGTTCCTTTTGCCAGTCGGCTGAAACATTGTAGCTTCAATCGGTCGATTCCTAACTGTAACCTTGGCCTACCTTTCTCCTTCTTTGACGTTGATTCAAAACACGTGTCAAAATCCAGCGTCAACACATGCCCCCAAGTTTTGTAGTAAAACGCACCTTTTTGCTTCGAAATTCTTCCTAATTTTAACTCTTCCTCCGAAGCAAGCGCGGCAAAAGCTCCTTTATGTTCCACAGTCTTCACTTTGATGATTATAATCTTTTCGAACTGAGCGCCTGAGGCAACCGCTCCCCAAAATTTGTGTAGGAGGCACGGTAAAAATCCCCGCCTTTACCCCTTTCTTGAGCCGACTTGAAATACACACGTCCTCTACCGCTTCTTTTCCACGAGCTCAGAAACTCCTCTTTCCCGGCGAATCATCTCCCGTCATCTTCCAGTCGCACTCCTCCGGCGATCCTTCTCTCATCCTTACCCCGCTTTATCTTCTTCAATGGCGGCTCCATCAGGAACCATGAACTTCATTCTAGAGGTAAATATCTGAAGCTTTACCCTTTTACCTTTCACTGCTCATGCATCTTTTAGATCTATTTTCAGTTTCCCTTTTGCATCTTTCTTAGGAGGTCAGGCAGCGAATCACCATCCACATTTCTGATGCACCCGGTCTCATCAGCCTTGGTCCTATGGGAAATCCAGATCCCACCGATTTGATCAACCTAGAAACCCATAGAATTCCATTTAAGCAGTCACCCATGGATTTGAACCAATGGACGGGCGCATTTAGATCCTGGCCGAACAAAACTGTTGGCTGGAAGGAGTGGTTCCAAAGAATGTTTAATTCTAAGAGAGTTCTTTGGGACGAACTGAAAATCGACCAATGTATAAATCTGTCTTTGTCTCAGATGGAGAAGAACAAACCCTTGGTGATGGCGGCCTCTTACTTCTGGTCTGACGCACTCAATGCGTTTCTTTTTGGACACGGGCCCATGACCCCCACTTTAACAGACGTCCTGATGCTGACCGGCCTCAGCATCTCTTCCCCCGATTCGCCCTTTGATTTTCTGGTCAAATCGACCCATCACCTGGAGACAAAAGGAATCGGCGGGTGGAAAGGATATATCGATAAAAACATGAAGACTGGGTCGATTGGCGACAGAGAATACATGGCCTTCCTAATGATGTGGTTAGAGAAGCACTTCTTTTGCGGCAAAGCAGTCGGCCCTTCTTCCAATACACAAGCTTTGGCCGAGGCCCTAGCAAGAGGATCCATTGTCCCTCTAGGAAAACACTTGCTAGGATCGGCTTACCACATGATGGATCAGATCGCCATCAAGCTGTCAACCGGAGAGCCGATTCGGAACCCTGGTGGCCCCTGGTGGTTTATTACTCTCTGGCTCAATTTATAGATGAGTAAAGTTTTCTAGCAAAAAGTAGAGACCAAAACATTTCCCAATATTGAGTTACAGGAAAACCCAACAGTACGACGACGGTGCACTTCTTTTGGCGAGGCGGCGTCAGCTTTTCCTGGCAGTAAATTTACCTCTGCCAGAACAGCCGAGTATTTCAGATGCTTTTATATCAGCTTCAGTGAAGAAACCACTAGCTGGTATCCATACCAGAGAGCTGAGCCACTCTTCGAACATCCCATTTGTTTCAACTCAACGACCAGCTCCTTCGACAATGAGCTTACAGAAGTCCTAATCAAATCGGGGATCCTGCCAGCGAACTTCTTTTCGGGGAAGGACTCTCCAACTTACAAATTTTATAACCCATCAGTGGCAGCACGACAATTTGGCCTTGGACAGCTGCCGATTAAGATCTATTTTGCCGGCTGAGCGAAGTTTCGGGATGAGCTTGCCAAAGGACTTGAATATAATCGGCTATGCAATCTGGCACCAGACTCCAATACTGTTGACTTCACCAACTGGGTGGTGGCTCCTTTTGCTGTTCAGCAATTCAAATTATGGTGGAGTGAATGGAAGCAGCACCTCTTCTGCGTACCTCTTGCAACATACTGCAACGATCTGGATCCTGACAACATCGACGCAAATGCAGCGGTACCAAACTTTTCTAGCCGATTTGACATTGTACTCTTTGTGCTACAAGATTACCACTGACTCCTTTTTTTGCAGTCTGGAAGCCAACTCCCCCAATGCGCAGCCATAGCGAAAGGCTGAAAGAGAATCGCCATCCACATACTTCATTTCCAATCATTGGCTTCTAGGCCCCATCCATCGAAGATATCACCACTGGCCGATTAAAACAGAAGTTGAAAATATCTTCTTCAAAGAAGACAAGCCGTCAGGTGCGCTCTCGTACAGAACCAGCCGATCAATCAGCGGCAGTACCAGCCGAGGCTTTAGTCACATTACCCCTGCCGATTACCCAAGAGGTCGACCCCCAGTTTGCTACAGAAATCGGATCGGCAGCTGCATCTTTATTGGCAGAAGCTGTGTAGTTAATCCCATATGTTTCACATTTCTCCAAGCGTTTTATTGGCATTAACTTCTATTTTGCTAGGCCGCACAAATTTTTCTAGAGCAAACCCTGCAACAATCGACCGTTCCTCAAGCAGAAATACCCTTGACAATCCCCTCGGCTGAGGTAAAGAATATACATCTTATTCGAGCTTTTCCGATCCTTAACCAAAACTGACCGATTTTTGATGCAGGTCATCCCGGGCACGCTAATCATACCTTTCCAGCAGCCGTCGGCCGGACAATCCATAGAGGTAAAATGACCAGTATCACACTTCAGATTTAATTATCCTTTCATTCTTACGAAGGCTTTTTCTTTGTCATTTTCCAGGAAGCTGGTCCAAGCACAACACCGATCATCGTAGAGTCTTCCTCTTCTGATGAACCAACTGCGCCGATCCCCATACCAAGGGTGCCAATCCCACTAACACAAATAGAAGAAATTCACTTCAAACAAGTAAGAAACTTTAGCATCCACCTCAACCAATTTCCACTATCATTGGCTGACCCATTTCTTCCCTTTGTACTCTTACAAGAGCAAGACACACCGAATAACAGCCTCTTCTCATTTTCTGTTGCTGTTTCTGATGACGAAGAAGTAGTCTCTCGATAAGTAGCACTAGGGTCCATTTCTAAGGAAGTACGAGCAAAACTTCAGAGCATCCGAACCCTCCTCGAAGGTGACATCGGCCGATTGGTGGAAGACGCCTCGCCGAGAAGTAGTCTCTCGATTCGGCAGATTTTCAACAAGATAAAAGGGCGAGTTCCGGAGGATGCAGAAGAAGCCCTTGCGCTCGCAGCATTCATTGAATCGATACAAATTCTGGTGTTCAGGGCTCTGTGACATATGGCCGATCATGCCAAGCTGGCCAAGGCGTGTGAAGCGGAAGATTCTTATAAACATCGAGCTCAAGAGGTACACTAGAGAATCGGCGTTCTTGAAAATACCTGCCCAGATATCGTTGGCACCATAGATAATCTCAAACGACGTAGGGCAGAGCTTGCCAAGGAGATGGAGCAGGTAACAAAGGCTATCGCCACTAAAGAGAAGAAACTCAATGATCTCCCGTCCGTCATCGCTAACCTGAAGTAGGAAAGACAAAACCTTGCTCATGAAGCCATCCGGCTTCATCGACACATGCCGGAGGTCCCTGGATTGGCTGATGATGATTAGAGGATTTTAGCTTCGGCCAATCAGATCCGTCAATAGGCGATCACGGCCATCAATACCCTCCTCGGGTGATTGTACTAGACATTGAATTGTCCTCTAAAGATTTCTGTGTAAACTTAATGCTCCTCTCGCCGTTTGTCGTGTGAATATGAATTTGAACATTTCCTCTTTGCAGCTTTTAGCCCAACGGTCATTTGCTTTGAATGGATGCCTTTGCTAACCGTTGCCCCTTACCTTTTTCCCTCATATAAATACAAGGTCTCTCTGCTCCTCCCAAGGGCACTCGCGTCCCATTCACCCTTCTGTATTCTCTTCGACCATTTGCAGATCTCCAAACAGGCGCAAAAATGTCCTCTTCCTCCTCCGTTAATCAGGTATGAAATCCTTTTCACACTCCTTGATCAATTCTTCTTGACGACTGACCGCCTATGGTCTTTTCAGCTGACCCGGCTCAGCCTTGATCTGGAGCGGGCTATCGAGATCATGCACTCTAAGGAACCACTGACGCAGGCAGACAGAGATCTGATCGCAGCTCATCGTGATGAACTTAAAGATCATCTTCCAGCCCATGTCAAGAAAATCATGGATCACATCGAAGCCAACAGCATCAGAAAACCAACTCCGCCATCGGTCGAGAGGAGTCATCAGCTACCTCGCCAGGTAGCCCTTGAAGACGCCATGGAGGATTTGGAGGAAAAGAGCACCCATCTCCTAATAGAACTAGGCCGGGTCCAAAGAGAGATTAATAAGAACGAAGCTCAGCTGAAACATGGTTAATAACTGTATTGGTACTTTTGGTCTAAGGGCGACTTGTACTGTGTCGGCCATGTATCCCATCGTTGTACCGAATAATAAATTGGCCAAACTGGTCAAATGTTTCGCCCTTAAGGCGATGTCTCTTTGAGTCGGCTATATGAATACGAGTCAACAGGAATCGATCATAATGACTCGACATGCCTATGCACCCACCCATATTCTAGGATAGTATCTCTTCAAATACCTTCCATTTAGAGCTCTTGTAAATTCCTCTCCTTCGATGGTCTCTAATATGTACGCATTTCCTGGAGCACATCGGCCGATTCTATACGGCCCTACCCAAGTAGGTGACCATTTACAAAACTTGGGATCCTTAGACCCTATCGGCAGCACCAGGTTCCATACTAAGTCTCCTTGGGAGAACTGCTTGACCTTGACCTTCTTGTCATACCACCTGGCTAGTCTTTTCTTATTTTCTTCGATGCTGATCAAGGCCCTCAATCGTTGTCCCACCAAATCGTCGAGCTCCCCCTTCATGAGGAGGGTATAATCATCAGCTGTTAACTGATCTTGAAGTGACGTGCGTCTGGACCCCGTCCTTAATTCCCAAGGCAATACTACCTCGTGACCATATACCAATTGATAAGGAGGTATTTTAGTAGCTCCATGGCAGGCCATCCTGTAGGCCCATAAAGATTCAGTCAAGGATGCGTGCCACCTCTTGGGTTGCTCCTCTATCTTCCTCTTGATCAACTTGATTATCCCCTTATTGGATGATTCGGCCTAACCATTAGCTTGAGCATAATACAGAGAAGAATTTAACAGTTTAGTTCCCATATCGGTGGTGAACTCTTCAAACTCTCCCGAAGTAAACATTGTCCCTTGATCGGTTGTGATGGTTTGAGGGATACCAAACTGATAAATAATGTGGTCTCTCACAAAATCTATCATAGCGGCTGATGTCACGGTTTTCAGGGGAACTGCCTCCACCCACTTGGTAAAGTAGTCAGTGGCTACTAATATGAACTTGTGCCCCTTGCTTGATGGAGGATAAATCTGTCCGATGAGGTCTATTCCCCAATCCCTAAACGGCCATGGCTTAATTATTAGGTGTTGGAGGTATGCCCTAGAGGCAATCATAGAGATGATGATATTCCATTTGTATCCATGATTTATATTGTGTTACTTGAATATCAATTAAAGGCTACTTGAATTGATTTGCAATTATGTGAATTGTGTGTAAAACTCTTTACTTGTATGGTTATTCTAAAGTTGTCCCTAGTCGGAGTTCATGTGAGGACACACATGAATATTAGACTAGCACATGTATTAGTTGATGACTATGTTTCACAAGTCATGGACATGGAGATGTCGAACTAATAATGTGGGCACATGTGGTGTGCTAGGACTAACCCAACACGAGAAGTAGTTCCCTCTTTAAAAAACATATACGCTTTGTCCTTAGACCTGAGATTGTCGCATGTATTCAAGATGTGGATCGACCTACTTAGGGGCTATCAAACGCTACGCTGTAACAGGATAGTTATAATGGTAGCTTTCGGGTTTGTCAAGAAGCATGCTGTGAGACATGGTCTATCAAGATGGGATTTGCCCCTCTCTGATTGAGAATGATATCTCTGGGCCCCTTGAGTGATCGGATCCAAAAATGCATGGCCATGCTACGTACGGTTAAGAGTTAACCTACAAAGGGATTCCGAATCACAAGATCGAGAAAGAGCGGTCGGCTTGAAGATAGACCAAATATCGTGAGGCAAAGGGAATAGCATGTATATAATGTTGTGATGGTTCGTCTGATATGATCTTCGTGTGCGTATAGGAGTTGGCACGTCTTGCTAGAGGCCGCTACCGACTATTGGGCCGAGTAGGAGTACTCGGGCCATGTCTATACGTATCCGAACCCATAGGGTCACACACTTTTGGCGAGTTGGATTAGGTTTAGAAGTACTAATGGGCCTCGGACCCAGAGGCCCGTTAGGAACCTCTATAAATAGAGGGGTGGGGGCGCCCTAGGGTTTACACCTTTTGGCGAAACACATCTGCCGCACCTCCCACACCCTCGCTTGTTGCAACTCATGGATCTAGCAGTCCGGCTTGCGACGCTTCCTCCCTGCATGTGTGGTTACCTTGGAGGTGTTGTGCCTGCAGCACTTGGACGAGCCGCCGACGAGCCACGACGAGCCGCCGACGAGCCACCACGAGCCGATGACGAGCCGCGGCACGAGGGTGATATTGCTGCACGTGGACGAGCTGCTGAGGAGCTGCTGGACGTCGACGTGATCGACTACCTACAACTACGTTGATCGACTTTGCTGCATCGACGCGAATCTACATCTTCCGTACCAGTAGTGCGTCGAGTGGTAATCCCGTGATCCTAATACAGCAGTTTTTCTGGTTTACGCGGTAGAAAAATTTTGTTTTGCGCTAGCGTAGCCTACCTCGTATCCCTACAGTGGTATCAGAGCCGTAGCTGTTTAGTTTTGGATTCGGGATGTGTGCATATGGAGATATGCGAGTTTTCAATTTGATTTATGTCCTGGTTTTGTGTTCTTGCTGCAATGGTAGTGTAACGGCATACTCCTACCGGTCGGGTTTCCGCCATCGGATATAAGTGATACACGTAATTCCAGTTGCAGTGAGCGAAGATCAATGTGATTGGTCAAATCGAAATCCAGGTTCATACGCCAGGCGCATGAGATGTGCAATAGTAGATGAGATCTACTGCCGAGGTCGGGATTTTGCCGTGTGCGTATGCTTCGGTAAATCAGCCGTAACTTTTCGGTACGATCTCGGATCGGGGCGAATTTTATATGAAAATTGATTTAAAGAAAAAGTTACACATGAAATTCAACGACATTGCCGATTTTGGCGAAATTAGATTTCCCAAATTCGGCTTGGAAGATGGAGTTTCGGGCCTCCAAAGTTTGGAACGTTAGGACGCTTAACTTTGTTTTGCAGGATGTATGTATCTTGTGATCAGTATGGCCCCTTTGTGTGTGTGATGCATGTGTGTAACTCATTCGTGACCTGCGTATCGCGCGTATAGCAACGTGACAGGAGCCATATGTGTTGTCACTTTAATGTATTTAATGGTCTGCGTACCAATCTATGATGATCCAAGCAACTATGTAATCTTCATTACTAGCTTTTTACTAGCTATTAGGCGTAATAGCATGTTCTTGTTCTTGGAGGACTCATCACCAGGAGGATGGCGCACATGGAACATGGAGATGGAGATCACCATGGTGAACAGGTTCTATGGAGATGGAGATCACCATAAGAAAACGGGCCATACTGTGTCACAACTGTGTGAATGCTATTCTATTTATGTTTTACTTTCTACATGCTGTGATGTTAGAAGTACAACGATCCCTCATAAAGTTTGAGTTAGTATGCCCTCCCAACTAAAACTTGCACCGTCCCATGTCTTGTACAATTAGTGGTGGGTCTATGAAATTAGGGTGCCACTAGTTTTCCTTGATTAGACGGGTTTGTGTCGGACACTTACATGCATAAGGGTTGGTTTGCTTAACAAGGTTATCTTAATGGTTAAGGACCTTGGGGCATAAAGGTTGGGTGCCGAGACATGGAGATGTCACCCAACAACAGGAGTCATATCTGATATGATTAGCAAAAGTTGCTTACCGATCTACCTTGTTTGCTAGCGGTGATGCTAAAGCTCACTAGTAGACTTGTTAGTTGTGGATCCTGAATCACTAAGTATCAATAGAGGGATATTGATTTTAGTGGGAGTAGATTCTGTTAAAATAGTTTAATGTGATTTGCTCTATCATGGATATGTTTGTCTTAGTGTATTTTGCATTACTTTTATTGTAGATTAAATGGCACCTAGCAGCACTACACCGTTTGCTTTACGTTCGGTCCTTTAGAAGGACAAGTTGAATGGAACAAATTACTCGGATTGGATTCGTAACCTGAGAATTGTTCTCAGGGCTGAGAAAAAGGAAGATGTTCTAGACAACCCACTACTAGAAGAATCTGCTGATGATGCACCTGCTGCTGCTAAGAATGCTTACAAGAAAGCATGTGATGCTAACCTCGAAGTAAGCTGCCTTATGCTTGCTTGCATGGAACCCGAGCTGTAGATGCAGTTCAAAACAAACCATGAGGCGCACGATATGATCGTGGCGCTTAGAGACATGTTCCAAACACAGGCCAGGACTGAAAGGTTCAATGTGTCTAAGGCCTTTATGGAGAGCAAGCTAGCAGAAGGCGCAGCAGTAGGACCACACATAATAAAGATGGTTGGTTACACTCAACGGTTGGAGAAGCTGGGCTTTCCATTGGGCCAAGAGTTGGCCACTGATTTCATTCTTTCGTCTGTTCCGCCTAGCTATGGTAACTTCATCTCGAACTACCATATGCATGGGATGGAGTAGGGTCTGAATGACCTGTGTGGCATGCTTAAAACAGCAGAGGCTGACATCAAGAAAAGCGCTAGTAGTAGCCTAGCTTTAAGAAGAAGGGCAATTCTTGGAAGAAGAAGGGCAAGGCTGGAACGTCCAAGCCAAACCTAGCGCCCAAGGTTAAAGCTGGACCTGGACCTGCTCCAGAGAAAGAGTGCTTTTACTGTCACGAACTTGGTCATTCGAAGAGAAACTGCAAGCAGTACCTAGCCTCATTGAAGAATGGCGGAAGTAAGAGTACTTCCACCTCAGGTACTTATTAATGTTAAAGACAACATATTTCTCGCTGATACAATTATTAATTATTGGGTATTTGATACCGGATCGGTTGCTCATATTTGCAATTCGATGCAGGGAATGATAAGAAGTAGAAGCATGGAAAGAGGAGAAGTTGATTTCCATATGGGCAATAATGCAAGAGTTGCTGCGTTGACCGTCGGGACGATGCAACTCCACCTCCCGTCAGGATTTATTATGGAGTTGAATAATTGTTATTTCGTTCCTAGTTTAAGTCAAAACATTTTGTCTCCTTCATGCTTGATGAAGGATGGTTATTCATTTGCGAGTGAAAACAATGGTTGTGTGATCTCTAAGAATGATATGTTTATGGCTTTTGCACCCATTGTGAATGGATTATTTGTTTTAAATCTTGATGGTTCACCTATCTGTAACGTAAGTGTTGAAAGGCCTCGGCCTAATGATTTCAGTCCTACCTACTTGTGGCATTGTTGTTTGGGTCATATAAGTGAAAAGCGCATGAAGAAGCTCCATTTTGAAAAAGGACTTCTAACTTCGTTTGATTTTGAATCATACGAGACATGTGAGGCTTGTTTGCTAGGCAAGATGACCAAGACGCCTTTCACAGGATTTTCTGAGAGAGCAGTAGACTTGTTGGAACTCGTACATAGTGATGTATGCGGACCAATGAGCACGACGGCTAGAGGAGGATTCCAATACTTCATAACTTTCACTGATGATTTTAGTAGATATGGCTATGTCTACTTGATGAGGCACAAGTCTGAAACCTTTGAAAAGTTCAAGGAATTTCAGAATGAAGTTGAAAATCAGCGTGGCAAGAAAATTAAGATCTTACGATCTGATCGTGGAGGCAAGTATTTGAGCCACGAGTTTAGCAATCATCTAAAGAGTTGCAGAATTGTTCCACAACTTACGCCGCTTGGAACACCTCAGAGAAACGGTGTATCCGAGCGACGTAATCAAACTTTGTTAGACATGGTTCGATCAATGATGAGCCAGTCGGACCTAGCGTTGTCATTTTGGGGATACGCTCTAGAAACAGCAGCTTTCACACTTAATAGGGTACCATCTAAATCCGTAGTTAAGACACCATATGAGATATGGACTGGAAAGGTTCCTAGTTTGTCTTTTCTAAAGATTTGGGGATGTGAAGTGTTTGTCAAGCGACTTCAGTCGGACAAGATCACACCCAAGTCGGATAAGTGCATTTTCGTGGGATATCCAAAGGAAACTTTGGGATATTATTTCTACAACCGATCAGAAGGCAAAGTGTTTGTCGCTCGGAATGGAGCTTTCCTAGAGAAAGAGTTTCTCAAAGGAGAAAAGAGTGGAAAGACAGTGCATCTTGAAGAAGTTCAAGATGAGCTGATCGGGCAAGAATCAATGAGTGATGCAAACGTAGAAGAACAAGTTGAGATACCCATGGCAAGAGAAGCACCGCTTAAACCACGAAGGTCGGCAAGGCTCCGCGAAATGCGGGAAATATTATTGTTGGACAATGATGAGCCTGCGACATATGCAGAAGCAATGATGGACCCAGACTCCGAAAAATGGCAGAGTGCCATGCAATCCGAAATAGAGTCCATGGGAGACAATCAAGTTTGGAACTTGGTTGACCCGCCTGATGGTGTTAAAGCCATAGAGTGCAAGTGGATCTATAAGAAGAAAAAGGACATGGATGGAAATGTTCACATCTATAAAGCACGACTTGTCGCAAAAGGTTTTCGACAAGTTCAAGGAGTTGACTACGACGAGACCTTCTCGCCCGTAGTGATGCTTAAGTTCATTCGGATTATTCTAGCTATAGTTGCATATTTCGACTATGAGATATGGTAGATGGATGTCAAGACAGCTTTCCTGAATGGAAACCTAGCTGAGGACGTGTATATGATACAGCCCGAGGGTTTTGTCGATCCGAAAAATGCTGGAAAGGTATGCAAACTTCAGAGATCCATTTATGGATTGAAGCAAGCATCTAGGAGTTGGAACATTCGTTTTGATGAAGTGGTCAAAGGGTTTGACTTCACCAAGAACGAAGAAGAGTCTTGTGTTTACAAGAAGGTTAGTGGGAGCTCTGTAGTATTTCTAATCTTATATGTGGATGACATATTACTGATTGGAAATAACAATCCTATGCTTGAGTCCGTAAAGACTTCACTGAAAAATAGTTTTTCGATGAAAGACTTAGGGGAAGCGGCATAATTTCTAGGCATTAAGATCTATAGAGATAGATCAAGAAGGCTTATAGGTTTAAGCCAAGATACTTACATTGACAAAGGGTTGAAGCAGTTCAGCATGGAAGAGGCAAAGAAAGGGTTCTTGCCTATGTCACATGGCATACATCTCAGCAAGACTCAGTGACCTTCGACTGCTGATGAGCAGGATTGCACGAGTAGAGTGCTATATGCCTCGGCTATTGGATCTATCATGTATGCAATGATAAGTACTCGCCCAGATGTTTCATATGCGCTAAGTATGACAAGCAGACACCAGTCTGATCCAGGTGAGAGTCACTGGACAGCGGTGAAAAATATTCTTAAGTACTTGAGAAGGACTAAAGATATGTTCCTCATCTATAGAGGTGAGGAGGAGCTCGTTGTAACGGGTTACACCGATGCTAGTTTCCAAACCGACAGAGATGATTCAAAGTCACAATCAAGATTTGTGTTCACGCTAAATGGTGGTGCTATTAGTTGGAAGAGTTCCAAGTAGGAGACGGTGGCCGATTCTACGATAGAAGCCGAGTACATCGCGGCTTCGGAAGCCGCGAAGGAGGGTGTTTGGATAAGGAATTTCCTCATTGAGCTTGGTGTGTTCCCGAATGCGTCCAGCCCATTGAATCTCTACTATGATAACAATGGGGTAATTGTGCAAGCAAAGGAGCCAAGGAACCACCAGAAGAACAAACATGTAATGCGGCGATTTCATCTCATTCGAGACTTCGTTAACTGGGGTGAGATCAAGATATGCAAAATACACACGGATCTGAACATTTCTGATCCATTGACAAAACCACTCCCGCAGGCTAAGCATGATGCGCATGTAAGAGCTATGGGTATTAGGTACCTTCTAGATTGACTCTAGTGCAAGTGGCAGACTGTTGGAGGTATGCCCTAGAGGGAATCATAGAGAGGATGATATTCCATTTGTATCCATGATTTGTATATTGTGTTCATTGATTATCCATTGAAGCTAGACCAAATATCGTGAGGCAAAGGGAATAGCATGTATATTATGTTGTGATGGTTCGTCTGATATGATCTTCGTGTGCGTATAGGAGTTGGCACGTCTTGCTAGAGGCCGCTACCGACTATTGGGCCGAGTAGGAGTACTCGGGCCATGTCTATACGTATCCGAACCCATAGGGTCACACACTTAAGGGGCTGGAAGCCCAATTCGGATCTGATCCGAGTTGGATTAGGTTTAGAAGTACTAATGGGCCTTGGACCCAAAGGCCCGTTAGGAACCTCTATAAATAGAGGGGTGGGGGCGCCCTAGGGTTTACACCTTTTGGCGAAACACATCTGCCGCGCCTCCCACGCCCTCGCCTGTTGCAACTCGCGGATCTAGCAGTCCGGCTTGTGATGCTTCCTCCTTGCACGTGTGGATACCTTGGAGGTGTTGCGCCTGCAGCACTTGGACGAGCCGCCGACGAGCCACGACGAGCCGACGACGAGCCGCGGCACGAGGGCAATCTTGCTGCACGTGGACGAGCTGCTGGACGTTGACGTGATCGACTACGTACGACTACGTTGATCGACTACGTATGACTATGTTGATCGTCTTCACTGCATCGACGCAAATCTACATCTTCCGCACCAGTAGTGCGTCGAGTGGTAATCCCGTGATCCTTATACGGCAGTTCTTCCTGGTTTTACGCGGTAGAAAATTTTGATTTGAGCTAGTGTATCCTACCTCATATCCCAACAACCCTATGGGTTCGAATATGTATAGACATGGCCCGAGTACTCCTACTCAGCCCAATAGTCGGTAGCGGCCTCTAGCAAGACGTGCCAACTCCTATACGCACACGAAGATCATATCAGACGAACCATCACAACATAATATACATGCTATTCCCTTTGCCTCACGATATTTGGTCTAGCTTCAAGCCGACCGCTCTTTCTCAATCCTGTGATTCGGAATCCCTTTGTAGGTTAACTCTTAACCGTACGTAGCATGGCCATGCATTTTCGGATCCGATCACTCGAGGGACCCAGAGATATCACTCTCAATCAGAGAGGGGCAAATCCCATCTTGATTGACCATGTCTCATAGCATGCTTCTTAACAAACCCGAAAGCTACCTTTATAACTACCCTGTTATGGCGTAGCATTTGATAGACCCTAAGTAGGTCGATCCACATCTTGAATACATGCGACAATCTCAGGTCTAAGGACAAAGCGTATATGTTGTTTAAAGAGAGAACTACTTCTCGTGTTGAGTTAGTCCTAGCACATGTCTCCACATGTGTCCACATTATTAGTTCAACATCTCCATGTCCATGACTTGTGAAACATAGTCATCAACTAATACATGTGCTAGTCTAATATTCATGTGTGTCCTCACATGAACTCCGACTAGGGACAACTTTAGAATAACCATACAAGTAAAGAGTTTCACATACAATTCACATAATTGCAAATCAATTCAAGTAGCCTTTAATGGATATTCAATGAACACAATATACAAATCATGGATACAAATGGAATATCATCATCTCTATGATTGCCTCTAGGGCATACCTCCAACAAAATACACACGGATCTGAACATTTCTACTCCGTTGACAAAACCACTCCTAGGGTTTACACCTTTTGGCGAAACACATCTGCCGCACCTCCCACGCCCTTGCCTGTTGCAACTCACGGATCTAGCAGTCCGGCTTGCGACGCTTCCTCCCTGCACGTGTGGATACCTTGGAGGTGTTGCGCCTGCAGCACTTGGACGAGCCGCCGACGAGCCACGACGAGCCGCCACGAGCCAACGACGAGCCGCGGCACGAGCTGCTGAGGACGAGCTGCTAAGGAGCTGCTGGACGTCGATGTGATCGACTACGTACGACTACGTTGAACGACTTCGCTGCATCGACATGAATCTACATCTTCCACACCAGTAGTGCGTCGAGTGGTAATCCCGTGATCCTAATACGGCAGTTTTCCTGGTTGACGCAGTAGAAAATTTTTGTTTTGCGCTACCGTAGCCTACCTCGTATCCCTACATTGGGTTCATAGCCGACGCCGGTGCACGTTGCACATTACTGAACTTCTGGCAATCCTGACACCTCTTATAATATTTAAAGCAATCATCGAGTATCATCGGCCAGTAATAACCATTGTTCCTGATCATCCACTTCATCTTGTGAGCTGACTGATGAGCCCCACATATGCCTTCGTGAATTTCTCCCATCAGAACCTTTGCTTCATCTATCCCAAGGCATTTAAGTAGTACTCCATCAATCGTCCGGTAAAACAAATCATCTTCAAGTAACACATATTCGTGCCCTGAAAACGCACTCGCCGATCCACTTTGTTGGACGGATCCTTTAAGTAATCAGCGATCTCCTTTCTCCAGTCGTCAGCTGCAAGCTCCAGAGACATAACCCCTTGAATCAGCCGATACCCGGAGGCATGTTGGGCGAGCCTATTAGCTTCCCCATTACAACTTCTGGGAATGTGCTCAATAATCGCAGACTTGAACACCTTCAATAATTGGAGGCAATCTTCATAATAAATCCTTAAGATATCATCTTTGCATTCAGACTTCCTAGTTAATTGATCGAGAATGAGCGTGGAATCCCCAAAAATCTCTATTGCATCGGTCTTGATTTCTCTCAATAGTTGGAGACCCTTTAGGACAGCCCGATATTCCGCCTGATTATTGGTGGCGGACACCTCTATCGGCAGAGAGAAATCATAACTTGCCAACGAGGCGATATGAGGATGATGCCGATTCCTGATCCGACCCCACATGAGGAACCGTCAAAGTACGTGTCCATGGAGCTGGCTCAACGACAGTGATTCCCGGTCCACAATGGTGGGCCACGAAATCGGCCATTACTAGGCCCTTGACAGCCTTGGCCGATTCGTACCTTAGGTCAAACTCTGATAGAGCTAGAATCAACTTTCCAATCCTTCCTTTCAGAATTGGTAATGACAACATGTACTTGACCATGTCATCTTTGCACACGACTATGCATTCTGCCGTAACAAGTAGTGCCTGAGTTTAGTACATGAAAAATACAGACAAAGACAGAGCCGTTCCACTAGGGGATATCTAGTCTCAGCGTCCAGGAGTCTTCTACTGACATAATAAATTATTCTTTCTTTTCCTTCAAATTCTTGTACCAGCGCCGACCCAATAGCTTGTTCATCGGCCGACAAGTATAGTTTGAATGGCTTGTCAGCCTGCGGTGGAACCAACACCGGCGGCGAGACCAGGTACTGCTTGATGTCCTCCAACGCCTCTTATTGTTCCTCTCCCCACATGAATTCCTGGTCAGGTTTTAATTTCAACAAAGGAGTGAAGGCTTGAATACGTCCGGACAAGGTGGATATGAACCTGTGGATAAAGTTAAATTTACCGATTAGGGACTATAGCTCAGCTTTGTTCTGCGGGGCTACAACTTTATTGATGGCAGCTATAATCTTCCGGTTGATTTCTATCCCGCGCTCATGGACCATGAATCCTAGAAATTGTCCAGCCGAAACACCAAAGGCACATTTGTTTGGGTTCATTTTGAATCCATGTGTAACGACTCAGGTTCACCAGCCGAGTTAATCTCAAGACTAATCCCAATCTGCAGTTCCACCAGTCCGACCCCTAAAACCGCACCAACCGGCAAACGACAGCTCTTCTCTAAGTCCTAAAGCAGTGTTCCTCCAAAATCTTAGAGCTGTGGGAGAACCAGAGACTGAGTGGTGGACCCACAACCAGATCCCCCGGTTCTCTCGAGTCAAATGCGCCAGAGCAGCGTGCGCCCCGCTTCAGAGCTTTCCCGCTGCGTGGTTCAACTTCTCCGACGTGCGCCGCCTCGCCCAGTCGCCGGCCACGACAAGATAGATCAGCGCGCCTCCCTCACAATCACGCGCGGAAGCCCCTACAACCCTTTCTGCCTCGCCTCGTCTCGCTCGCACCCTCGCCGGCCGTGCCAAGGTGCCCTATCGCCGCTGTGGCAGAGGTTTTGCCGCTGCAGCGCTAGACCGCCTCGCGTCCCGCACCCATCACCTCGCCCGAATCCCCAACCGCGCGCCCCAATGTCCTCCAGCTTTCCCGCCTCACCACAGTCATGCTGCCCACGAGCGCGCTCCACGACGATGCCGCCCTCGCCAACCACGACTCCGGCAGAGACAACTCCTTTTCCACCTCGCAAGCTGCTCTTTTGCGCTCGCTCGTGCCGCCGCTCACCTTATCACCTTGCCTGTTGCGACCTCGCTTGCAGTGCCTTCCTTCCTATCACACGCCAGTCAGGTCGCCGCCCACAATCCGTCGCTTGACACGACCAGACCCTGCTCGCCTCCGCCAACTCTAAATCCCAGCAAAACCTCGCCTGTGCCGACTTTGTCTCCAGTGCCCAATGACCAAAGACCCTATCCCCAAAGCTCTGCTCCGCCGCCCATCGCCGCTCAATCACCACCAAGGCAGAGCACTCCATCCTTTTCTTCCTGATCTTCACGCTGCTCAAACTCTCTCTCTCTCTCTCTCTCTCTCTTCCCGATCTGTGTAAAATTTCGGGGACTTCTCTGTGTTAAGTCTGAGGACCCCAGTACAGTTATTCCTTAAGTTTAAGGGTCAGATCATAAGTTTCTCCCCATCCGACCCTTTTATCCTGTTCTCCACCAACTGAAGTTGGACTCCCCCACCTTTCTTGTAGCTTTGCTACAAGTCCTAGGCTAAAGCTTGCAAGTGTTGTTGAAATAATCGTCTAAGTGCTAACTCCTACATTTGCATTCGTGTAGAGCTACATCTTGCCGACGACACCTATGAACTGCATCCGGCACCAGAAGACGGAGCAGTAGTTGAGCCGCCGATTGCAGGAGCTAAAGCAGAATCCGCCGAGGACCAGTTTGCCTCCACCTCGCTTGAAGGCAAGCCCCGGAGCATGAACCCAACTTTCTAAACTTGCACATGCCTTGCTTCTTATGAATGTGCATTTATATTATAGGAGTTGTTTGAAACCATAGATGCATGAACTAGTTTCCTTGATCTGAAGACTAGTTTGTTGAGTTCGAGTAGTTGTAATGCTTAATAGGACTCGGTAAAAGTCGAGTGATTTCCTGTCAGTCGCGAGTTATAGGAGTTGGTTGTTCTCCTTTTGGTTACAACTATTAGGAGGATGGACGGGGTAGGGTTTGGTGAACTCTTTTGGTAGTCGGCTGATTGCCCCGTCTGTTTACTTGAATCTGTTTAAGGCCCGACAGTGGTGGTGTTCGTGATCAAGTGTTTGAAAGTACTAATCTCATACCCATTATGGGATGGGGAAGCCTAGTACCTGATTGAACCTGGACGTGAGTGGTTTGATCCACTATCTCGAGAACGGAGTTCCCTTGCGGCCGCATGTGGTGGCAAGTGTGGTCATGGAACGGCAGAGGCCGGGTCTGTAGAACCTTGCACCAAGGGAAGTAGGCCCGACACGGGTCAGGGAATTAATGGGGACGGCCGACACAGGAAGCGACCCTCGGTGGTGCACGGATGTTGTGAGGTTAGGTTCGCCATGCATGGTTAAGGAACTCGAATCGATTCATCTGCCTCTCACAGTTTGAGACTGCTTGATCGCTATGCTACACTGAGTAAAGAAGGAATCTGATGATGACATGGACTTGATGTTGAGCTTATACACATAATGTTTGGATCTATGCTTGTTTAGTATAAGTTGCCAAGGTAGACCGGTTAATGAACTTAGAATCTAAGCTAAAACCTTGAAAGTAAGGACCTAACATAGTTGCTTTTAGCAAACAAAACCCCTCAGCCAAAGAGCCTCGCATGTCTAGAAGTGGTGGAGTAGTTTTTCCCACTGGTCGGTTAAGTCTTGTTGAGCTTAGAAGCTCAGCCTTGTTTGTCGCATCTCTTTTCAGGTGGAGTTGAAACTTCCGAGCTTGCTGCTGTTGGCACTTGGCCGCCCCAGCTTCCTCCTGGGTGGACAGTCGAGTGGGATCCTTCCTCGGACGACGGGGAGTGGGATCACTGATGTCCTATTTGGCCTCACCAGGGACATCCGACCCTGGTGCTAGCTTCCGCTATGTTTTGTCTTCCATTGTTTTTGAACCTTGTAAAACTCTGATTTCAAACCAGTGTGTAATGAATTGTTGAACTAATTATTTGATCTATTGTATTCTCTGGAACCGCTCACCTTCATGTGAGCTATGCTAACTCAGTCCTGTTTAAGTGGTTAAATTGGATGAAATCTGATGGATCGTCGAGTTAACTTGGTTAAAGCATGGGATTCACGTGTTAGGCGACTTAACCGTGCTTTAGCTAAGTTAATCCGAGGTGTTCCGCCACACCATGCTTCCTTGTGCACTCCAATACCTCTCGCAAATCGGCCAGATGCTCCTGATGCCCCCTTCACTTGACCACGACGTCGTCGATGTAAATCTCCACCAGGACACCAATAAGCTTGTGGAAAATATAATTCATAGCCCGTTGATATGTAGCTCCGGCATTTTTTAAACCGAAGGTCATCACTACCCACTCGAACAAACCGAGGTGGCCTGGGCATCTAAAGTCGTCTTTGAAATGTCTTCTTCAGCCATTAATATTTGATTATACCCAGCATTACCATCCATGAAGCTAATGACTTTCTGTCCCACGGCGGCATCTATCAAAACATTAGCTATCAGCATTGGATACCCATCCATCGGTGTAGCCTGATTAAGATTCCTGAAGTCAATGCACACTCGCAATTTCCCATTTTTCTTGTATACGGGCACAATATTGGAAATCCACTCGGCATAATGGCACTACCGAATAAATCCTGCTTCAATCAATCTTGTAATCTCGGCCTTTATATCAGGTAGAATTTTAGGGTTGCATCATCGTGCATGCTGCTGATACGGCCGATACCCTAGTTTTATATGCAACTAGTGTTCAACAATGGACCGGTCTAGACCAGGTATCTCATGGTATTCCCAAGCAAAACAATCTTTAAAATCTTTTAACAAACTTGTCAATTCATGCTTATACTCATGGTCTAGACTAGCACTAATATATGTCGGCCTTGGCTTGCTGCCGTCTCCTAAGTCCACCATCTCCAATGAATCGCCCGACGTAAATTCGTGCCCAAGCTTCCCATCTTCTCGGACGAACTGATCCATTTAGTCTGATTCTTCAGAGCTGACTGCTTGGATCGGTTGTAGCCCAAAATCGAACACCTTCAGGAAATCGGTCTCCCAAGTCTTGCCAGATATGCATCTGACATGCTCGCAGCTCCACTGTTGCGCGTTAGCCGCAGCAACACTGTAGGCGAAATCGGTGGTGACTATATTGATGTTGTCGCCGACCCACTAGATGAGGCACTGGTGCATTGTAGACGGGACGCAGCAGTTCGCGTGTATCCAATCTTGCTCAAGCAACATGTTGCAGGACCCTTTGCCATTAATAACAAAGAAAGTAGTGGGTAGGGTCTTACTGCCGATGGTGAGGTCGACGCAGAGTGCTCCTCGAGCTGGGGACACGTTTCCTTCGAAATCCTTAAGCATCATGTCCATCTTGATCAGATCCTCATCACCTTTGCCCAATTTCCGGAACATAGCATACGGCATGATGTTGACCGCAGCGCCTCCGTCCACCAGTAGTCTAGCGACCGGCCGTCCGTTGACGTGTCCTTTGAGGAACATAGCCTTGAGATACTGGCATTTTTCATCCTCGGGTTTCTAAAAAGTGGCTGTCATTGGCTCCAAAGCCAATTGTTTGCTCCTCTATTTCTGTTGCGTCGTCCCGATCAGCGGGAGCCATGAATTCCATCAGCAAGATGAACACCATGCTGATGTCAGCGGCCGACCCATGATTGTTGCCTTCTTCACCAGTTTTTCTTATGGGGCGCCAGACTCCAGACCTGCCCTCCTTCTTATCTATCGTCTGCCTCTGTTCTTCTTCCTATTGTTCCCATTGGCGCAATCACTGGACTCTTCATTTCTAGGATTTAGTCAAACCGTCTGGGCACCATCTGAGGTTCACTGGTTTACCCGGCGGTTTTGCACGCTTCCAGTCTTGCTCTCATCCTAGGAGGTTTTCGTCTAAGACTCTGGCATCAGCCATCTTCTTCAGCCGATCATGTGCGCTAGACCTGCCCCCTAGTCGATCGTGCTAGTCAACTCTGCCCCCCAGCCGATCACGCACTGAAACGCGTCGATCTTCTTGTTCGCGCCTATATCTGCTGATTAGCTCTAGTCCTCGATCCCTGGAGCGTGACCTCTTGAACGGGCGACCATTGCGATACTGACCATTGCACTCGGGGCAATTATCGGCCGATGGTAATCTAAGGTTGTTCTCCCAGCAGTGGATGAAGAATGGGCACCGCCAGTGATCTTCGTGTCGGCGCATCATCTCCTCATAGCATCTCGAACTTTCTTGCTATCGCTGATACTTGTTGAGTAAGCCTTGCGAGGTGATAGGCCTACGTGGCCTCTCTATTTTTTTGCCCTTGTCTTAGATCCGTCCTTTTCCTTTAACATCTTCAACCGTGGCTTGATTTCTAGGGTCCACAGTGCCACTTCTCTTGGCCGATTCTAACACCAGCACCTTGGTCTGGAGCGTGCTTCTTCTTGCATCGACCATGTTAGTGGGGAAAGGATGTTGATCGATCTTCATCGGCTTTACTAGCTTTGTTGGAACTTCAAACTTGAGTCTCCCTTGTTCAATGGCCAATTGTATCTGCTGTCGGAAGATCCTGCACCCGTTCGTATCGTGAGATGTGGTATTGTACCATTTGCAATATTTCATCTTTTTGAGCTGCTCGGCCGATGGAATCGTGTGGTAAGGTGAAAGCTTGAGCTGCCCTTATTGGAGAAGCGAATCGAAGATTTTGTCAGCCTTCGACGTGTCAAAGCCGAATGTTTCTGGTTTCTTCTTTCCAAATGGGCACGATATCGGCCTTTTCCCTTTTACCCACTCTGCTAGACCGATTTCCGCCTCTTCCTCCGATTCGGACCCCTCTAGCTATGCCATCTTTTTTTGAAAATTCCTTCGTTGGTCGAAAGGGCGCACCTCCTGGCCAGACAAATGGTGGACGATCTGACTTAAGCTTTCGAACTCTTGGGAGGCGTACTTCTCTTTGATGTGTGGCAGGAGACCTTGGAAGGCAATATCGGCCAGCTGGGCGTCAGTCAAGGCCAGGGTGTAGCACTTGTTCCTGATCTTTCTGAACCTCTGTACGTAACTGGTCACTGGTTCGTCGCTCCTCTACTTGAGGCTGGCCAGATCTGAGAGCTTCATCTCGTGGACTCCCGCGTAGAAGTACTTATGGAACTGTTTCTCCAAATTGGCCCAAGTAACGATGGAATTGGGTGGTAGCATAGTGAACCACTAGAAGGCCAATCCGGATCGGGATGATGAGAATAATCATACTCGCAGAGCATCTTGCATGGCAGCTTCCCCGCACTGGATAATGAATCTATTCATGTGCTCTACCGTTGACGTGTCATCCAGTCCCGAGAATTTGGTGAAATTGGGAACCTTATACTGATGGGGAAACAGCAACAGGTTGTAGGCAGGTGGGTATGGTGTCTTGTACGTGTAGGTTTGTACCTTTGGTTTCAACCCAAACTGATCTTGAATTACTTCTGCTATCCTTGCAGTCCAATCCACCTGCTGCTGATGTATGACCGTTTGAGGAATCGGTACATGCTGCTGGATCGGCGGTGCCATGGCCGGATGATGGATCAGAGTGTGCTGCAGATTTTGCAATTGGGCAGTCGGCTGAGTAGCCGATGGTTGATGGCGTAGGGAATCTACCACTCCGTTGTATAGTATCATCGGCGTTGCACCCCTGAGCGTTTCTGCAGTGTCTGCCCCCCTGCCAATTTCTAGCATGGCTGGCTGATATTGTGGGACCATCAGCCAAATGGACGATTGGAATGAAGCCTGGACTGGAGAGTTCTCGTAACTGGTTGACGGATCCAGCCCGGCCGTCGTTCTTGTGTTCCCCATGGCACCGAGTTTGAGGGTAGCGATTGCACGGAGGAAATTTGAGCAGGCTGAGACGACACTTGCGATTGGTAGCATGGCGCGCCATTGTATCCCAGGGGTATTGAAGCGTTGTACCCTCCATGTTGCATTGGTATCGGCTGAGGAGCCAAGTGAGATGTGCTCGGTACCACTGAGAAGCCTCTGATTGGAGGTACGATGGGTGGGACGTAAGCTGGTCCCTTATACCCCTAAGCTACTCTGCTAACCAATGAACTGATGACGGCATTGTATATCGTGTTGGTCATTACTGTGGACTAGTTGATCATAGCCTAGTAAACAGACTGTTGAACCATGTCAGACATCTTCCCCGAGTGCTCAGCGATGGTAATGTGGCGGGGAGTTGGAAGAGGAGCTTCCTTGACGGTTTCCCCGCTTCTGGTACGACTAAAGGATTGCAAGCATGTCTTCCTGTATTCTTCTAGATGTCTCGCCACTTCTTCCTTCTGGTCGTCCTTGAGATCTGCTTCAGTAATTTCGATGATGTTGTCTTCGGAGACCTCGGCAGCCTTCGACATGTTGGATGTTGTTTGGTCCCACTGGGCATGCCAAAAGTGTGTTGGCGCTAAAAATCGCCCGGTTGATCTTTAGCATCGGACACATGACCTAGGAGAATCTGCTTACCTCCTGTTCGGGTTATCGCCCTGGTGTGTTTCGCGTAGCGTGCCAGTCAATCTGACTTGTCGATTGATAAGGAAAAAGTGTTAAATTCCAAGGGCTCCGATCGGCTAGAGTTCTAATCTATCTTTAAAAGCGCATCGGTGAATCGGCTGATTTACTGTAGAGGTAACCAGCTATAAGACAACCGATACTATGTAGCAATTGTAAAGAAAAACTACTAGAGCAAACTAAACAACGCTAGTAAAACATCACTTGAGATAGATCTAATCGGCTGTATGATAACAAAGAAAGAAAGCAATAAAAAGTCGGCAGTTCGTACCTCAAGCTGGATAACTGGTGATAAAAACTAAAATAATAGGTCCAACCTACGATTCTAGCTGATATCGATAACTGGTGAATAAATCTAAACGAAACAACAGCGATGCGCCCGAAGTTACAGAATCGGTCGGAGATCGTGTCGATGCAACCCTGCCAACCCGTACGAGCTCGTGAAAGAAAAAAGTATTTTGGCGAAGTCACCAACTTGAAAGTAACGTACGAGGAAAAAGTAGATTGGTTGTATTGATTGATGTGTTCTCCTTACAAACCTCTAGAGGTGGCTATTTATAGCTTGTTTACAACTGATTTCCTAACTGACTCTAATTTTAAATGATAACAAATATTTACAAACACAACTCGTATCCGAGTTGGTTATTATATCCCTACGGGCCAATCTCCTTCTTCAGCTGATCTTTTTCTTGGCCCACCTTACACCCATACTAGCCAAGCCGCTCCAGCTTCCAACTAGCCAACCTTCGCCGGTTCCTTTTGCCAGTCGGCCGAAACACTGTAGCTTCAATCGGCCGATTCTTAACAGTAACCTTGGCCTGCCTTTCTCCTTCTTTGATGCTGATTCGAAACACGTGTCAAAATCCAACATCAACACAATTAAAGACGCTAACCCTGCTAGCTTCTCACTGCTGATCAAATACGCCTGCGAAAGATCACCCCCAGAGGAGGCTGATTTATGGGATACCCCTGTCAACGCCTAGCCTGTGTTACTCTCACTCACCGACATGTGCCGCATCGAACAGTTGAAGCTGACTGTGTGTCAAAGATTTGGGGAATGGTGTGTGAGAAAACTGTGACCACATTTCTATGATGGGCATTTGAGACTAACTGCATCCAATTGCACGAGAAGTGCACATGTCTCGTAGCGCTAATCTTCCTAGACGGAATTGTCATAGAGGATTTTGTGTTCGTGTGTTGGCACCATCCCGAAGTAATCAAGAGGATCCACGTGCTTGCTTTAAAGAACATCAAGTAGGGATTAGGAGGCCACCGCTAGGGTCCGCTATAGTTTTAATGTATTATTTAAGTGTATTTATCATGTAAACAGTTGAACCAGTACATTAATTTGTTGCAGTAAAGTACATTTGTAATGCAATAGTCAGATCATCCTGTAGACATGAATCTACCAAGGATGATAACCCGTGGAGTGCTCATCAATGCCATGATGCCACGGATTATCCCAGAATCCCTTCTGGAACCAGTTGTCTACGTAGGGTCACTAACGCTTGGGTCTAAGTCCCAAGCAGTCAAACGTGCCAGTAACCGATGTTGCCACTGTCGGTGTTTTAGACCAGCAACCCGCCTAGGGGGTACCCTAGGAGGTCTTTTGTGTGGTAAGGATCGTCTAGAATCAAGGAATCAATGGTGACGCAAGGAACATGATTTAGACAGGTTCGGGCCGCCAGATCGTGTAATACCCTACGTCCTGTGTGTTGGTTTGTATTGATGAACTGGAGTTGTTGTTGAGGGGGGGTCCCTGCTCACCCTTATATACACGAGAGGGCAGGATTACAAGTCTTGAGTCCTAGTCGGGTACTATTACAGAGTTCTACTTGGTAAGGCCTGAGTAGTTTTCCATAAATATACTTTGACTAGTCCGAGTGGGATACGCCTATCCCTTGTTATGATCGTGTCCGAGTACGCCCCTGAGTGGGTCGTCCAAGGTCTACTCGTGGGCCTGGGGTGCATGCCCGACAAGCCCTGAGTACTTTGTAGTCGTGCGCCACAGTCTTGGGCACTGAAGGCACTATCCGAGTAACTGGTCGTAGAGTTTGCAGACCGAAGTGCTCGAGTACTGTCGCGTGGCTGGAAGGTACTCTTTTTGTTCCTTCGAGTTGCTTCTGTTCCAAGATTTTATATGGTAGTGCGATGTCAATCGCACTTCATATGGAGTAGCCCCCAAGCCTTAGGTTGAGTCGAAGAGTCAGGCTTAGGGTCAAACCAGTCTTTTGTCTGTTTTACCCTCGGCAGTCTGTGAAAAAGAAAAAACCGGCCAACGGGTATGGTACCCGCATCCCCCGTGCACTTAGGCGATCTCTGTCGTTGAAGTGGTCAGCAGTCCGTTGAAAAGAGTAGCCGTTGAGTGTTTAAGGCGATTAATCTGCAATTAATCTTTGAGTGCAGAGAGCCATCAAAGAGTGCACCGGTGCTAGAATATTCCTCGTAGATTGAGGCCACCTTCCCTCCACAAACTCCTGCGCTCGTAGGGATAGCTGCGATGCTAGAAGAATCCTCATAGGAGGTTTCATCGCACGCCTCATCTTGCAGCTCGTGATCCAGTGGAGTACGCACTTGGACTCGCGGGTGATGGGTGATGAGTGCCGCGGTCTTTATCCCGCTCTCTTAGAGGTGGAGTGTGGCCGTAGAGTGGATTGGCTCTGCAAGGCTAGCAAAAGAGCAGCCTTGGTTCCCTCTAGGCGCGTCGTGCCGGATTCATCGTTGCCGCTGTCAAGGCAGTGGCAATGCTAGAGTTCCTGGCGTTGCCTTGGGTAGAGGACCTAGATATGGCTATGTTTTGCGCAGCTTCCTTACGTGTGGGCCCTTCCCATTGTAGTCAGCAGACCTGAGTGGCCTTGTGATATAGTAAAAGCCTGAGGCTTAAATGCAGCCAGCCAGTAGGCAGTTGCTTGTAGTCTTCATGTATTCCGAGTACTTGTACTCGTATGTAACCTGATGTATCTTTAGTTCAGTAAATAAATACTTTACGGAAATTTTGTACCAGGGTAGTGATCCTTGTTGAGTTGATAACTCTTGTCAAAGCTGAGGTATCTTGAAGTCGCTAGTCAGGCAGTTAGCCCGAGTAGTCATCATGAGTTATTGCCTTGAAGAGATTACTCAGATGCTGCTATGGGTAATAGCGACAAAGATGTTCTATATTCCAAGAGTTTGGTACTTGTTCTCCTGAAAGCTCTTGGAGTCTATAAGATCCAGGTCCCGTAACCTTTGATACGATGTAAGGACCTTCCCATGGTGAATTGAGTTTATGCAACCCTGACGTGTCTTGGATACGCTTAAGGACCATATCACCCAAGTTGAAAGATCTTTCTTTGACGTTGCGGTCGTGGTAACGCCTTAAACTGTCAAGGTATCTGGCAGATTGCACTAGTGCTGCGCATCTTGTTTCTTCTAGACTGTCTATGTCTGTTCGCCTTGTTTCTGTTGCCAGTTCTTCGTCATATTGTTCAACGGATGGTGATTGCCACATGATGTCAGCGGGTAGGATGGCTTCTAAGCCATATATGAGAAAATAGGGTGATAGCCCAGTTGTAACGACTCAGGTTCATCAGCTGAGATAATCCTAAGACAAGTTTCCTAATCTGCCGTCTCCATTAGCCGACCCCTAAAACCCAACCCAAAAACTGCCGGTTCTCTCTAAGTCCCCAAGACAGTGTTCCTTCAAATCTTGGAACTGTGGAGAACTAGAGACTGAATGGTGGACCCACAACCAGATTCCCCGGTTCTCTCAAGACAAACGTGCCAGAGCAGCGTGCGCCCCGCTTCAGAGCTTCCCTGCCGCGTGGCTCGATCTCTCTGACGCACGCCGCCTCGCCCAGTTGCCGTCCGCGACAAGATAGATCAGCGTGCCTTCCTCCCAATCGCAGCGGAAGCCCCTGCAGCCCTTTCTGCCTCACCTCGTCTCGCTCGCACCCTCGCCGGCCGCACCAAGGCGCCCTGTCACCGTTGTGGCAGAAGTTTTGCTACTGCCGCACCAGACCGCCTCGCGTCCCGCACCCATCACCTTGTCTGGATTCCCAGCTGCAAGCCCTGATGCTTTCCGGCTTTTCCACCTCTCCACAGTCGCGCTGCCTACGAGCTCGCTCCATGACAATACCGCCCCCGCCAACCATGGCTCCGGCAGGGACAACTCCTTTTTCCGTCTCGCCAGTGTTGTGCCCCGGCAAGCCGCTGTTTTGCGCTCGCTCGTGCCGCCGCTCGCCCTGTCACCTCGACTGTTGCGACCTCGCTTGCAGTGCCTTCCTTCCTATCACACCAGTCAAGTCGCCACCCACAATCTGCCGCTTGACGCGACTAGACCCTGCTCGCCTCCGCCAACTCTAAATCTCGGCAAAACCGCGCCTGCGCCGGCCTTGTCTCCAGTGCCCAATGGCCGAAGATCCTATCTCCGAAGCTTTGCTCCGCTGTCCATTGCCGCTCAATCACCGCCAAGGTAGCGCACTCCATCCTTTTCTTTCCAATCTTTGTGCTGCTCAAACTCTCTCTCTCTTCCGCGCAGCTATAAAAAGGAGTACCAGAGCCCCTACCGGACTTTCCCTCGCCATCGCTGTTTCACCGCCCCATACTCTGCTCGCACTTGAAGCACTACCGCTTGAGCTCTTGAGAAGTTCCCCTCTCCGCTCAAACCTGCTTCTCCCCAACCCACTAGCCGCCAGAGCACCGTCGAACCTTGCCGCCGCCTAAGCCTTAGCGCCTTAGACCTTCCGCCCAAGTTTGTTCCTTCCGGACCCCAAGACTTCACTAGTAGACCTGAAGGTAAGCTGCCGACACCTTCCCGGTTCGCCCGACCCCTTTTTCTATCTTGGCCGACCCTGTCTGTTTCGCCGACCCTTATCCACCTCGCCCGAGGGCTCGGCTGTATCTTTTATTTGAACTGAGGATATCTGTGTAAAATTTCGGGGCCTTCTCTGTGTTAAGTCTGAGGACCCTGGTACAGTTATTCCTTAAGTTTAAGGGTCAGATCATAAGTTTCTCCCTATTCAACCCTTTTATCCTATTCTCCACCAACTGAAGTTGGACTCCCCCACCTTTCCTGTAGCTTTGCTACAAGTCCTGGTCTAAAGCTTGCAAGTGTTGTTGAAATAACCGTCTAAGTGCTAACTCCTGGATTGCATTCGTGTAGAGCTACATCTCGCCGATGGCACCTACGAACTGCATCCAGCGCCAGAAGACGGAGCAGTAGCTGAGCTGCCGACCACAGGAGCTGAAGCAGAACCCGCTGAGGACCCGTTTGCCTCCACCCCGCTTGAAGGCAAGCCCCGGAGCATGAACCCAACTTTCTAAATTTGCACATGCCTTCCTTCTTATGTATGTGCATTTACGTATAGGAGTTGTTTAAAACCATAGATGCATGACTTAGTTCCTTTGATCTGAACACTAGTCTATTGGGTCCGAGTAGTTGCAATGCTTAATAGCACTCGGTAAAAGTCGAGTGATTTCCTGTCACTCGCGAGTTATAGGAGTTGGTTGTTCTCCTTCTGGTTACCACTATAGGGACGATGGACGGGGCAGGGTTTGGTGAACTCTTTTGGTGGTCGGCTGATCGCTCCGTCTGTTTACTTGAATCTGTTTAAGGCCCAACAGTGGTGGTGTTCGTGATCAAGTGTTTGAAAGTACTAATCTCATACCCATTATGGGATGGGGAAGCCTAGTACCTGATTGAACCTGGACGTGAGCGGTTCGATCCACTGTCCCTGGAACGGAGGTCCCCTGCGGCCGCATGTGGTTTCAAGTGTGGTCACGGAACGATAGAGGCTAGGTCTGTGGAACCTTGCACCAAGGGAAGTAGGCCCGACATGGGTCAGGGAATTAATGGGGACGGCCGACATAGGATGCAACCCTTGGTGGTGCGCGGATGTCGTGAGGTTAGGTTCGCCATGCATGGTTAATGAACTCGAATCGATTCGTCTGCCTCTCACAGTTTGAGACTGCTTAATCGCTATGCTACACTAAGTAAAGAAGGAATCTGATGATGACATGGGCTTGATGTTGAGTTTATTCACATAATGTTGGATCTATGCATGCTTAGTATAAGTTGCCAATGTAGACTGGTTAATGAACTTAGAATCTGAGCTAAAACCTTGAAAGTAAGGACCTAACATAGTTGCTTTTGGCAAACAAAACCCCTCAGCCAAAGAGCCTCGCATGTCTAGAAGTGGTGGAGTAGTTTTCCCACTAGTCGGTTAAGTCTTGTTGAGCTTAGAAGCTCAGCCTTGTTTGCGGCATCTCTATTCTAGTGAAGTTGAAACTTCCAAGCTTGCTGCTGTTAGCACTTGGCCACCCCAGCTTCCTCTTGGGTGGACGGTCGAGTGGGATCCTTCCTCGGACAGCGGGGAGTGGGATCACTGATGTCCTGTTTGGCCTTACCAGGGACATCCGACCCCGACGCTAGCTTCTGCTCTGTTTTATCTTCCGTTGCTTTTCGACTCTTGTAAAACTCTTATTTCAGACCAGTGTGTAATGAATTGTTAAACTAATTGTGGATTTGTTGTATTCTCTGGAACCACTCACCTTCCTGTGAGCTATGCTAACTCGGTCCTATTAAGTGGTTAAATTGGATGAAATCCGATGGATCATCGAGTTAACTTGATTAAGGCATGAGATTCGCGTATTAAGCGACTTAACCATGCTTTAGTTGAGTTAATCCGAGGTGTTCTGCCACAGCTGGTACCGGAGCTGGTTTAGCAGGACAGAGAACACAATGGGTCCAAAAACACATTCTTTTTGAACTGATTTCTGAGCTTGAAGAAGAAGTGACGGACATGGAGCATGACATGATTCAGCTTGCCGAAGAAAAGATGGAGGCTGAGATGGAGCTCGTGGTTGCTAATGCACACGTGGACGAGCACCACGCCGAGCTCGATGCTATCCATGCCTTGGAAATGCAGCTGGACGAGCAAGAAGATCCTGCGGAGGTAGTGGGAGCGTCCAGTATGGACATTGAAGATGGTGACGCCCCTTCTCCAACTCATAGTGTTCCCTCAGTAGGCAACCTAGATAACTTTTAGGTTGAAGACTGTAGGGAGCTAATCTTTTGTTGTACTCCTCGGCAACCTAAATTTTTGGATAGTGATGTGATAGGTTAGCCTTGAGTTGAGTAATCCTCCTGTGTTAAAGAACCAGCCATATAATGATCTTGGTAAAATCAGTTCCTTTTGGGACTCACTTTGGATGCCAAAGTTGAGTGAGTTTTGCGCTGTGACCGCACGCAGGTTTCCGTTCTGTGGGTCTGTCCAAAGCTTGGCCGACCCCGGGTCGCAAGGTCGGATGCACCCGACCCCTTGCGGCAGGTCTCCGCCTCGCCCAACCCCTTGTTGCACGGTTTCGCTTCGCCCGACCCGAGCACTTAAGGTCGGATACAGTGGGACCCATGGGATACGGTTTTGGCTCGCCCGAGGTTGTGTGCAGGACCGAGCTAGTTGCTAACTAGGATGGCAAGAAGAGGTGTACATCTCCTTAATGAGAAATGTTGTTGTGTTGCACTATCGGTAAGAGTCACATTTAAGGATTTAACACATATGTTCCCGCATGATTGGAATACTTCTGAGATTATGGAATTAATGGAACGTTGACTCTTGCAGATGGCGCACCGTACCCGATTCGGCTCTGTGCCTAGTGGCAGTGAGCAGAGGCAGGACCTGCCCCCGCCTCCGCCCCCACCTTCGCTGGAAGCCATCTTGGCAGCTCAAACGGAGCTGCTAAGGCACATTGTCCAAGGGAAACAGCAGCAGCCCCATGGCGGGAGGACTCATCAGCAACCTCCGGTTGCTCGCTATGAAGACTTTTTGAGCACGCAGCCCCCGACCTTCCACAAGACAGAGGACCCTCTCGACACCGACGCATGGGTTCGCATGATCGAATCCAAATTCGAACTCCTCACCGCCCCGTGCCCCAACCAGAACAAGGCCCGGTCGCAGCTCAACAACTGCGTGGTTCCGCCCGGCTTTGGTGGGACCACTATCACGCCATGTTGCCGGCCGACCATGTTGTCAGCTGGAATGAGTTCAAGACCGCTTTCAGAGGGCATCACATTCCAGAAGGTCTTCTAAAGCGTAAACTCAATGAGTTCCTAGCCCTTACCTAGGGAAGCCGCGACGTTCTACACTACGCACAAGCTTTCAACGACCTGTGTCACTACGCAGGCTATCACGCGGATACCAACGAGAAGAAGAAGGATAGGTTCCGCAGAGGTTTAAGCCTGGAGCTCAAGGAGAGGTTGAACCCTATCAAGGTGGATACCTATAACAAGTTGTTGAATCTGGCCATCTCCCAAGTGTTGGAGGTATGCCCTAGAGGCAATCATAGAGATGATGATATTCCATTTGTATCCATGATTTGTATATTGTGTTCATTGAATATCCATTAAAGGCTACTTGAATTGATTTGCAATTATGTGAATTGTATGTGAAACTCTTTACTTGTATGGTTATTCTAAAGTTGTCCCTAGTCGGAGTTCATGTGAGGACACACATGAATATTAGACTAGCACATGTATTAGTTGATGACTATGTTTCACAAGTCATGGACATGGAGATGTTGAACTAATAATGTGGACACATGTGGAGACATGTGCTAGGACTGACCCAACACGAGAAGTAGTTCTCTCTTTAAACAACATATACGCTTTGTCCTTAGACCTGAGATTGTCGCATGTATTCTAGATGTGGATCGACCTACTTAGGGGCTATCAAACGCTACGCCGTAACAGGGTAGTTATAAAGGTAGCTTTCGGGTTTGTCAAGAAGCATGCTATGAGACATGGTCAATCAAGATGGGATTTGCCCCTCTCTGATTGAGAGTGATATCTCTGGGGCCCTCGAGTGATCGGATCCAAAAATGCATGGCCATGCTACGTACGGTTAAGAGTTAACCCACAAAGGGATTCCGAATCACAGGATCGAGAAAGAGCGGTCGGCTTGAAGCTAGACCAAATATCGTGAGGCAAAGGGAATAGCATGTATATTATGTTGTGATGGTTCGTCTGATATGATCTTCGTGTGCGTATAGGAGTTGGCACGTCTTGCTAGAGGCCGCTACCGACTATTGGGCCGAGTAGGAGTACTCGGGCCATGTCTATACATATCCGAACCCATAGGGTCACACACTTAAGGGGCTGGAAGCCCAATTCAGATATGATCCGAGTTGGATTAGGTTTAGAAGTACTAATGGGCCTCGGATCCAGAGGCCCGTCAGGAACCTCTATAAATAGAGGGGTGGGGGCGCCCTAGGGTTTACACCTTTTGGCGAAACACACCTGCCGCGCCTCCCACACCCTCGCTTGTTGCAACTCGCAGATCTAGCAGTCCGGCTTGCGACGCTTCCTCCCTGCACGTGTGGATACCTTGGAGGTGTTGCGCCTGCAGCACTTGGACGAGCCACGACGAGCCGCCGACGAGCCGTGGCACGGGAGGCGATCTTGCTGCACATGGACGAGCTGCTGAGGAGCTGCTGGACGTTGACGTGATCGACTACGTACAACTACATGATCGTCTTCACTGCATCGACGCATATCTACATCTTCCGCACCAGTATTGCGTCGAGTGGTAATCCCGTGATCCTTATACAGTAGTTCTTCCTGGTTTTACGTGGTAGAAATTTTGATTTACACTAGCGTAGCCTACCTCGTATCCCAACAGTGGTATCAGAGTCGTAGCTATTTAGTTTTGGATTCGGGATGTGTGCATATGGAGATATGCGAGTTTTCCGTTTGATCTATGTCCAGTTTTCGTGCCCTTGCTTGCAATGGTAGTGTAATGACATACTCCTACCGGTCGGTTTCCGCCATCGGAGTTAAGTGATACACGTAAATCCAGTTGCAGTGAGCGAAGTTCAATATGATTGGTCAAATCAAAATCCAGGGTCATACGCCAGGCGCATTAGATGTGCAATAGTAGATGAGATCTACTGCCGGGGTCGGGATTTTTGCCGTATGCGTATGCTTCGGTAAATCAGCCGTAACTTTTCAGTACGATCTCGGATCGGGGCGAATTTTATATGAAAATTGATCTACAGAAAAAGTTACACATGAAGTTCAACGCCATTGCCATTTTTGGCGAAATTAGATTTCCCAAATTCGGCTTGGAAGATGGAGTTTCGGGCCTCCGAAGTTTGGAACGTTAGGATGCTTAACTCTATTTTGCAGGATGTATGTATGTATCTTGTGATCAGTATGGCCCCCTTGTGTATGTGATGCATGTGTGTAACTCATTCGTGACATGCGTGTCGCGTGTACAGCAACACGGCAGGAGCCATATGTGTTGTCACTTTATTGTATTTAATGGTCTGCGTACCAATCTGTGATGATCCAAGCAACTATGTAATCTTCATTACTAGCTTCTTTACTAGCTATTAGGTGTAATAGCATGTTCTAAGTTCTTGGAGGACTCATCACCAGAAGGATGGCGCACATGGAACATGGAGATGGAGATCACCATGGTGAACAGATTCTATGGAGATGGAGATCACCATAAGAAAAACGGGTCATACTGTGTCACAACTGTGTGAATGCTATTCTGTTTATGTTTTACTTTCTGCATGCTGTGATGTTAGAAGTAGAACAATCCCTCACAAAGTTTAAGTTAGTATGCCCTCCCAACTAAAACTTGCACCGTCCCATGTCTTGTACAATTAGTGGTGGGTCTATGAAATTAGGGTACCACTAGTTTTCCTTGACTAGACGGGTTTGTGTCGGACACTTACACGCATAAGGGTTGGTTTGCTTAACAAGGTCATCTTAACGGTTAAGGACTTTGGGGCATAAAGGTTGGGTGCCGAGACATAGAGATGTCACCCAACAACAGGAGTCATATGTGATATGATTAGCAAAAGTTGCTTACCGATCTACCTTGTTTGCTAGCGGTGATGCTAAAGCTCACTAGTGGACTTGTTAGTTGTGGATCCTGAATCACTAAGTTTCAATAGAGGGATATTGATTTTAGTGGGAGTAGATTCTGTTAAAATAGTTTAATGTGATTTGTTCTATCATGGATACGTTTGTCTTAGTGTATTTTGCATTACTTTGTTGTAGATTAAATGGCACCTAGCAGCACTACACCGTTTGCTTTGCGTTCGGTCCTTGAGAAGGACAAGTTGAATGGAACAAATTACTCGGATTGGATCCGTAACCTGAGAATTGTTCTCAGGGCTGAGAAAAAGGAAGATGTTCTAGACAACCCACTACCAGAAGAACCTGCTGATGATCCATCCGCTGCTGCTAAGAATGCTTACAAGAAAGGATGTGATGCTAACCTCGAAGTAAGCTGCCTTATGCTTGCTTGCATGGAACCCGAGCTGCAGATGCAGTTCGAAACAAACCATGAGGTGCACGATATGATCGTGGCGCTTAGAGACATGTTCCAAACACAGGCCAGGACTGAAAGGTTCAATGTGTCTAAGGCCTTTGTTGAGAGCAAGCTAGCAGAAGGCGCAGCAGTAGGACCACACGTGATCAAGATGGTTGGTTACACTCAACGGTTGGAGAAGCTGGGCTTCCCACTGGGCTAAGAGTTGGCCACTGATTTCATTCTTTCGTCTCTTCCGCCTAGCTATGGGAACTTCATCTCGAACTACCATATGCATGGGACGGAGAAGGGTTTGAATGAGCTGTGTGGCATGCTTAAAACAGCAGAGGCTGACATCAAGAAAAGCGCTAGTACCAGCCATGTGATGGCTATACAGAACAAGCCTAGCTTTAAGAAGAAGGGCAATTCTTGGAAGAAGAAGGGCAAGGCTGGAACGTCCAAGCCAAACCCAGCGTCCAAGGTTAAAGCTGGACCTGGACCTGCTCCAGACAAAGAGTGCTTTTACTATCATGAACTTGGTCATTGGAAGAGAAACTGCAAGCAGTACCTAGCTTCGTTGAAGAATGGCGGAAGTAAGAGTACTTCTACCTCAGGTACGCTTGTTGTTAATGTTATAGACAACATATTTCTCGCTGATACAATTATTAATTCTTGGGTATTTGATACCGGATCGGTTGCTCATATTTGCAATTCGATGCAGGGAATGATAAAAAGTAGAAGCGTGGAAAGAGGAGAAGTTGATTTCCGCGTGGGCAATAATGCAAGAGTTGCTGTGTTGACCGTCGGGACGATGCAACTCCACCTCCCGTCAGGATTTATTATGGAGTTGAATAATTGTTATTTTGTTCCTAGTTTAAGTCGAAACATTTTGTCTCCTTCATGCTTGATGAAGGATGGTTATTCATTTGCGAGTGAAAACAATGGTTGTGTGATCTCTAAGAATAATATGTTTATGGCTTTTGCACCCATTGTGAATGGATTATTTGTTTTAAATCTTGATGGTTCACCTGTCTGTAATGTAAGTGCTAAAAGGCCTCTGCCTAATGATTTGAGTCCTACCTACTTGTGGCATTTTCGTTTGGGTCATATAAGTGAAAAGCGTATGAAGAAGCTCCATTCTGATGGACTTCTAACTTCGTTTGATTTTGAATCATACGAGACATGTGAGGCTTGCTTGCTAGGCAAGATGACCAAGACGCCTTTCACAGGATTTCCTGAGAGAGCAGTAGACTTGTTGGAACTCGTACATAGTGATGTATGCGGACCAATGAGCACGACGGCTAGAGGAGGATTCCGATACTTCATAACTTTCACTGATGATTTTAGTAGATATGGCTATGTCTACTTGATGAGGCACAAGTCTGAAACCTTTGAAAAGTTCAAGGAATTTCAGAATGAAGTTGAAAATCAGCGTGGCAAGAAAATTAAGGCCTTACGATCTGATCGTGGAGGCGAGTATTTGAGCCACGAGTTTAGCAATCATCTAAAGAGTTGCGGAATTGTTCCACAACTTACACCGCGTGGAACACCTCAGAGAAACGGTGTGTCCGAGCGACGTAATCGAACTTTGTTAGACATGGTTCGATCAATGATGAGCCAGTCGGACCTACCGTTATCATTTGGGGGATACGTTCTAGAAACAACAGCTTTCACACTTAATAGGGTACCATCTAAATCCGTAGTTAAGACACCATATGAGATATGGACTGGAAAGGTTCCTAGTTTGTCTTTTCTAAAGATTTGGGGATGTGAAGTGTTTGTCAAGCGACTTCAGTCAGACAAGATCACACCCAAGTCGGATAAGTGCATTTTCGTGGGATATCCAAAGGAAACTTTGGGATATTATTTCTACAACCGATCAGAAGGCAAAGTGTTTGTCGCTCGGAACGGGGTTTTTCTAGAGAAAGAGTTTCTCAAAGGAGAAAAGAGTGGAAAGATAGTGCATCTTGAAGAAGTTCAAGATGAGCCGATCGGGCAAGAATCAATGAGTGATGCTAATGTAGCAGAACAAGTTGAGATACCCATGGCAAGAGAAGCACCGCCACAACCACGAAGGTCGGCAAGGCTCCGCGAAATGCGGGAAATATTATTGTTGGACAATGATGAGCCTGCGACATATGCAGAAGCAATGATAGACCCAGACTCCGAAAAATGGCAGAGTGCCATGCAATCCGAAATAGAGTCCATGGGAGACAATCAAGTTTGGAACTTGGTTGACCCGCCTGATGGTGTTAAAGCCATAGAGTGCAAGTGGATCTATAAGAAGAAAAAGGACATGGATGGAAATGTTCACATCTATAAAGCACGACTTGTCGCAAAAGGTTTTCGACAAGTTCAAGGAGTTGACTACGACGAGACCTTCTCGCCCGTAGTGATGCTTAAGTCCATTCGGATTATTCTAGCTATAGCTGCATATTTCGATTATGAGATATGGTAGATGGATGTCAAGACAGCTTTCCTGAATGGAAACCTAGCTGAGGACGTGTATATGATACAGCCCGAGGGTTTTGTCGATCCGAAAAATGCTGGAAAGGTATGCAAGCTTCAGAGATCCATTTATGGATTGAAGCAAGCATCTAGGAGTTGGAACATTCGTTTTGATGAAGTGGTCAAAGGGTTTGACTTCACCAAGAACGAAGAAGAGTCTTGTGTTTACAAGAAGGTTAGTAGGAGCTCTGTAGCATTTCTAATCTTATATGTGGATGACATATTACTGATTGGAAATAACATTCCTATGCTTGAGTTCGTAAAGACTTCACCGAAAAATAGTTTTTCGATGAAGGACTTAGGGGAAGCGGCATATATTCTGGGCATTAAGATCTATAGAGATAGATCGAGAAGGCTTATAGGTTTAAGCCAAGATACTTACATTGACAAAGTGTTGAAGCAGTTTAGCATGGAAGAGGCAAAGAAAGGGTTCTTGCCTATGTCACATGGCATACATCTCAGCAAGACTCAGTGTCCTTCGACTGCTGATGAGCGGGATCGCATGAGTAGAGTGCCATATGCCTCGGCTATTGGATCTATCATGTATGCAATGATAAGTACTTGCCCAGATGTTTCATATGCGCTAAGTATGACAAGCAGACACCAATCTGATCCAGGTGAGAGTCACTGGACAGCGGTGAAAAACATTCTTAAGTACTTGAGAAGGACTAAAGATATGTTCCTCTTCTATGGAGGTGAGGAGGAGCTCGTTGTAACAGGTTACACCGATGCTAGTTTCCAAACCGACAGAGATGATTCAAAGTCACAATCACGATTTGTGTTCACGCTAAATGGTGGTGCTGTTAGTTGGAAGAGTTCCAAGCAGGAGACGGTGGCCGATTCTACGACAGAAGCCGAGTACATCGCGGCTTCGGAAGCCGCGAAGGAAAGATGTTTGGATAAGGAATTTCCTCATTGAGCTTGGTGTGTTCCCGAATGCGTCCAGCCCGTTGAATCTCTACTGTGATAATAATGGGGCAATTGCGCAAGCAAAGGAGCCAAGGAACCACCAGAAGAACAAACACGTAATGCGGCGATTTCATCTCATTCGAGACTTCGTTAACCGGGGTGAGATCAAGATATGCAAAATACACACGAATCCTTTTGGGACTCACTTTGGATGCCAAAGTTGAGTGAGTTTTGCGCTGTGACCGCACGCAGGTTTCCGTTCTGTGGGTCTGTCCAAAGCTTGGCCGACCCCGGGTCGCAAGGTCGGATGCACCCGACCCCTTGCGGCAGGTCTCCGCCTCGCCCGACCCCTTGTTGCACAGTTTCGCTTCGCCCGACCCGAGCACTTAAGGTCGGATACAGTGGGATCCATGGGATACGGTTTTGGCTCACCCGAGGTTGTGTGCAGGACCGAGCTAGTTGCTAACTAGGATGGCAAGAAGAGGTGTACATCTCCTTAATGAGAAATGTTGTTGTGTTGCACTATCGGTAAGAGTCGCATTTAAGGATTTAACACATACGTTCCCGCATGATTGGAATACTTCTGAGATTATGGAATTAATGGAACGTTGACTCTTGCAAATGGCGCACCGCACCCGATTCGGCTCTGTGCCCAGTGGCAGTGAGCAGAGGCAGGACCTGCCCCCGCCTCCGCCCCCACCTTCGCTGGAAGCCATCTTGGCAGCTCAAACGGAGCTGCTAAGGCACATTGTCCAAGGGAAACAGCAGCAGCCCCATGGCGGGAGGACTCATCAGCAACCTCCGGTTGCTCGCTATGAAGACTTTTTGAGCACGCAGCCCCCGACCTTCCACAAGACAGAGGACCCTCTCGACACCGACGCATGGGTTCGCACGATCGAATCCAAATTCGAACTCCTCACCGCCCCGTGCCCCAACCAGAACAAGGCCTGGTCGGAGCTCAACAACTGCGTGGTTCCGCCCGGCTTTGGTGGGACCACTATCACGCCATGTTGCCGGCCGACCATGTTGTCAGCTGGAATGAGTTCAAGACCGCTTTTAGAGGGCATCACATTCCAGAAGGTCTTCTAAAGCGTAAACTCAATGAGTTCCTAGCCCTTACCCAGGGAAGCCGCGACGTTCTACACTACGCACAAACTTTCAACGACCTATGTCACTACGCAGGCTATCACGCGGATACCAACGAGAAGAAGAAGGATAGGTTCCGTAGAGGTTTAAGCCTGGAGCTCAAGGAGAGGTTGAACCCTATCAAGGTGGATACCTATAACAAGTTGTTGAATCTGGCCATCTCCCAAGAAGACTGCATGCAGGCCCTGAAGTCCAACTAGAAGCGGAAGGCCTCAGTGGCATTACCGAGCCTGCCCGCTCGAAGGTTCAGAATGGTTCCCCCTCAGGTGCCCCACAGGTCACAGCAATCGGGACGATGGATTGCTCGCCCTCCACCACCAGCGGCACCTCGTTTCCCCGGTTTCCACCCACAGGCGCCCCGGCCGACCTTATCGCCGCTGCCGCACCCTGTGAATGGTAACTGCTATTTCACCTGCGGCAATGAAGGGCACTTTGCTAAGGACTGCCCCAGAAACAAGAATCAGTGCCTCGGCCAAAACCCCACAGCCAACAGGGGAAGAAGGCCCAAGGTACAGGTTCGCCAGGGTCGGCTCAACTACACCAGCCTAACCGAGCTCCCCGAAGGTGCGCCAGTAATGACGGGTACCTTCCTTGTCCATAATCATACTGTTGTTGTTTTGTTTGACTCGGGAGCATCCCATAGCTTCATTGGGAAAAAGACTAGTGAGAGATGTAAGCTGAGCGTTGGTCACACCAAAGGGTCATATATGATCTCCACCCCGGGAGAAAAAATAGCCTCAGACAAGATAGTTAACCTTGTGCCTATCCAGTTAGGCCATACTCTTTTTAGGGAGAATCTCATCATCCTAGACCTAGAAGGAATAGATATCATCTTCGGGATGGATTGGATGACCCGACACCAGGTGGTTCTAGACATAGCTACCCGAGCTCTCCACATCAACTCACCCTTGCATGGCAGCTCTACCCTACACTTGACCCACCCTGAGTACGCAAATCCTTGTGCGTACCCTGTAAGAGAAGCCCGGATAGAAGACCTTCCTGTTGTTCGTGAGTACCCCGATGTGTTTCCAGGTGATTTGCCCGGCATGCCGCCAGATAGAGATATCGAGTTCGCCATTGAACGATAGCCAGGCACCACCCTGATATCGAAGAGACCCTATTGGATGCCACCCGCCGAGCTGGTCGAGTTGAAAACCCAATTGCATGATCTATTTGAGAAAGGCTTTATCCGACCCAGTACTTCACCCTGGGGTTGCCCAGCCCTGTTTGTGAAGAAGAAGGATGAAAGTCTACGCATGTGTGTGCACTACCGACCCCTCAATGCGGTGACTATCAAGAACAAGTATCCACTTCCCCACATTGATGTTCTGTTTGACCAATTAGCTGGAGCCAGAGTGTTCTCCAAAATTGATCTTCGTTCCGGTTATCACCAAATCAAGATCAAACCCTGTGACATTCCTTAAACTGCTTTCTCCACAAGATATGGACTCTATGAGTACCTGGTTATGTCTTTTGGACTCACCAATGCACCCGCTTACTTCATGTATCTCATGAATTCGGTGTTCATGCCCGAGCTGGACAAGTTCATGGTGGTGTTCATTGATGATATCCTGGTATACTCAAAGAGCGAAGAAGAACATGCCGAGCATCTTCATGTGGTTCTTCAACGATTGAGAGATCATCAGCTTTATGCCAAGTTCTCCATATGTGAATTCTGGTTGGAGAGTGTCAAGTTCTTGGGACACACAATTTCTTGGAATGGCATAGCAGTGGACCCCAACAAAGTACAGGAGGTCATGGACTGGAAGCCACCTACTTCGGTTCAGCAAATCCGAATTTTCCTTGGACTAGCAGGCTACTATCGGCGTTTCATCCCGGATTTCTCCAAGATAGCTAAGCCGATGACTGAGCTGCTGAAGAAGGAAGTCAAGTTTGTGTGGAGCAACAAGTGTGAAGAAGCCTTCCACACCTTGAAACACTTGCTGACTTCAGCCCCGGTTCTAGCTCAACCCGACCCTTCCAGGCCGTTTGACGTATACTGCGACACCTCTGGCACTGGACTTGGGTGTGTTCTTATGCAAGACAACCGAGTCATTGCCTATGCCTCACGGGCATTGTGACCGCATGAGCTGAACTATCCGACCCATGATCTTGAGTTGGCAGCAGTGATTCAGGCCTTAAAGATATGGAGACACTATCTAATGGGCATCCACTGCAACATCTACACTGATCACAAGAGCCTCAAGTATATCTTTACTCAAGCCGACCTCAACATGCGCCAAAGAAGATGGTTGGAGTTGATAAAGGATAATGATTTGGAAGTACATTATCACCCCGGCAAAGCCAACGTAGTGGCATATGCTCTTAGCCGCAAGACCCATTGCAATTGCTTGTTGGCAACCAACTTCACAAAGACCCTGTGTCATGAGATGGGAAAACTTAGTTTGGAGATTGTTTCCCCTGGAACCCTCGGCCATATCTCCCTTGAGTCTATTTTGGAAGACCAAATTGGGTTACCATAGTTAGAGGATGAGGAAATAAGTCGAATCAAAAGGAAGATTTCATGGAAGGATGAAGGGTACAAGCAATTCCGACAGGATGAGAATGGGAGAGTGTACAATGCAAACCGACTTGTTATACCATCCGACCCCACTCTTAAGAAGCAAATCCTAGATGAAGCCCATCTCTCCAAGTTCTCAATCCATCCTGGCAGCAATAAGATGTATCATGATCTCCGTCAAGCTTTTTGGTGGAATGGAATGAAGCAAGAAATTGCACGCTACGTATCCGAATGTGACACTTGCCAACGTGTCAAGGCCAGCCATTTGAAGGTAGCAGGTACCCTGCAACCACTACCTATTCCCTCATGGAAATCGGAAAATGTCAACATGGACTTCATTGTTGGACTGCCTCCTACATCGCAGTGACATGACTCCATTTGGGTTATCGTGGATCACCTTACCAAGTCTGCCCACTTTCTTCCTATTCACACCACCTACCCAGCCAAGAAATATGCAGAGCTATATCTTGACCGCATTGTTTCTCTGCACAGTGTGCCCAGAACGATCATATCCGATCGAGGTGTTCAGTTTGTAGCGCGTTTTTGGGAACAACTACAAGCATCACTTGGCACCAAGCTCATTCGTAGCTCTACCTATCATCCTCAAACCGATGGTCAGACCGAAAGAGTAAATCAGATCCTTGAAGATATGCTACGAGCTTGTGTCATCCATTATGACAAGAATTGGGATAAGTGCTTACCCTTGGCAGAGTTTTCCTATAACAATAGCTACCAGACTAGCTTGAAGATGGCACCGTTTGAAGCCCTATATGGTCGGAGATGTCGGACGCCGTTGAGTTGGTCACAAGTTGGAGAGAGAGAGACCTATGGTCCTGATTTAGTAGTAGAAGCAGAAGAGCAAGTTAAGATAATTCAAGCAAACCTCAAGGAAGCCCAATCTCAACAAAAGAGTTACTCCGACAGGAGAAGGAGACCCCTCCGGTTTGACATTGGTGATCACGTATATCTTCGAGTCTCCCCGACCAAAGGAGTGCAACGGTTTGGAGTAAAAGGGAAATTGGCTCCCCGTTACATTGGTCCTTATGAGATTGTGGAAATTTGTGGACCCGTTTCTTACCGGATCCAACTACCAGAACCGCTTTCGGCCATTCATAATGTTTTCCATGTATCCCAACTGAAGAAATGTGTCCAAGTCCCAACTGAGGTCTTGCAATAGGAGCAACTTCAAATCGAGCCCGACCTGACTTACACCGAGTACCCGGCCAAGGTCCTCGACCGTAAAGAAAGACACACCCGATGACAAGTTGTGAAAATGTACAAGATACTATGGAGCAACCACACCAAGGAAGAAGCAACCTGGGAAACAGAGGAGTATCTAAACAAGCACTTCCGAGGTTTTCTTTTCAACCAAGAAGGTAAGGACCGCACACCCCCACTGGTTGCCCTTACACCTGAATCTTGGGATGAGATTCTTTTTAAGGGGGGTAGGCTGTAACGATTCAGGTTCATCAGCTGAGATAATCCTAAGACAAGTTTCCTAATCTGCCGTCTCCATCAGCCGACCCCTGAAACCCAACCCAAAAACTGCCGGTTCTCTCTAAGTCCCAAAGACAGCGTTCCTTCAAATCTTGGAGCTGTGGAGAACTAGAGACTGAATGGTGGACCCACAACCAGATTCCCCGGTTCTCTCGAGACAAACGTGCCAGAGCAGCATGCGCCCCGCTTCAGAGCTTCCCTGCCGCATGGCTCGATCTCTCCGATGCGCGCTGCCTCGCCCAGTCGCCAGCCGCGACAAGATAGATCAGAGCGCCTTCCTCCCAATCGCAGCGGAAGCCCCTGCAGCCCTTTCTGCCTCGCCTCGTCTCGCTCGCACCCTCGCCGGCCGCGCCAAGGCGCCCTATCATGCTGGGCTGGATGAAAGAAGCAACTACGCCTACAATGAGAATAGCACGACTAAGGCGGAAAAGACAAGCATAGTGGTCTAATGACAAGGGCTGACAACGGAAGCTCGGGACGGAGGCGTGTGATGTGGAAGTCTCACGTACGGTTCCCCGAGAAGGGAGTGGCACCTCACCCGGATCCCCGGCTGCAAGCCCCGATGCTTTACGACTTTTCCGCATCTCCACAGTCGCGCCGCCCACGAGCTCGCTCCACGACGATACCGCCCCCGCCAACCATGGCTCCAGCAGGGACAGCTCCTTTTTCCGCCTCGCTAGTGTTGTGCCCCGGCAAACCGCTGTTTTGCGCTCGCTCGTGCCGCTGCTCGCCCTATCACCTCGCCTGCTGCGACCTTGCTTGCAGTGCCTTCCTTCCTGTCACGCCAGTTAAGTCACCACCCACAATCCGCCGCTTGACGTGACCAGACCCTGCCCGCCTTCGCCAACTCTAAATCCCGGCAAAACTGCGCCTGCGCCGGCCTTGTCTCCAGTGCCCAATGGCCGAAGATCCTGTCTCCGAAGCTTTGCTCCGCCGCCCATTGCCGCTCAATCGCCGCCAAGGCAGCGCACTCCATCCTTTTCTTTCCAATCTTCATGCTGCTCAAACTCTCTCTCTCTTCCGCGCAGCTATAAACAGGAGTACCAGAGCCCCTACCGGACTTTCCCTCGCCATCGCTGTTTCACTGCCCCATACTCTGCTCGCACTTGAAGCACTGCCGCTTGAGCTCTTGAGAAGTTCCCCTCTCCGCTCAAACCTGCTTCTCCCCAAACCACTAGCTGCCTGTTCCTCCGCGCGGTGCTAGAGCTTGTTTGTTGTCCACGAGAAGCCCCGCCGCCGGAGCACCGTCGAATCTCACCGCCGCCCAAGCCTTAGCGCCTTAGACCTTCCGCCCAAGTCTGTTCCTTCCCGACCCCAAGACTTCACCAGTAGACCTGAAGGTAAGCTGCCGACCCCTTCCCGATTCGCCCGACCCCTTTTTCTGTCTCGCTCGACCCTGTCTGTTTCGCCGACCCTTATCCACCTCGCCCGAGGGCTCAGCTGTATCTTTTCTTTTATCCGAGGGTATCTGTGTAAAATTTTGGGGCCTTCTGTGTGTTAATTCTAATGACCCCGGTACAGTTATTCCTTAAGTTTAAGGGTCAGATCATAAGTTTCTCCCCATTTGACTCTTTTATCCTGTTCTCCACCAACTGAAGTTGGACTCCCCCACCTTTCCTGTAGCTTTCCTACAAGTCCTGGTCTAAAGCTTGCAAGTGTTGTTGAAATAATCGTCTAAGTGCTAACTCCTGCATTGCATTCGTGCTAACTCCTACGAACTACATCCGGCGCCAGAAGACGGAGTAGTAGCTGAGCTGCCGACCGCAGGAGCTGAAGGAGAACCCGCTGAGGACCCGTTTGCCTCCACCCCGCTTGAAGGCAAGCCCCGGAGCATGAACCAAACTTTCTAAACTTGCACATGCCTTCCTTCTTATGTATGTGCATTTACGTATAGGAGTTGTTTGAAACCATAGATGCATGACTTAGTTCCTTTGATCTGAACACTAGTCTGTTGGGTTCGAGTAGTTGCAATGCTTAATAGGACTCAGTAAAAGTCGAGTGATTTCCTGTCACTCGCGAGTTATAGGAGTTGGTTGTTCTCCTTCTGGTTACAACTATAAGTACGATGGACGGGGCCGGGTTTGGTGAACTCTTTTGGTAGTCGGCTGATCGCTCTGTCTGTTTACTTGAATCTGTTTAAGGCCCGACAGTGGTGGTGTTCGTGATCAAGTGTTTGAAAGTACTAATCTCATACCCATTATGGGATGGGGAAGCCTAGTACCTGATTGAACCTGGACATGAGCGGTTCGATCCACTATCCCTGGAACGGAGTTCCCCTGCGACCGCATGTGGTGGCAAGTGTGGTCACGGAATGGCAGAGGCCGGGTCTGTGGAACCTTGCACCATGGGAAGTGGGCCCGACACGAGTCAGGGAATTAATGGGGACGGCTGACACAGGAAGCGACCCTTGGTGGTGCACGGATGTCGTGAGGTTAGGTTCGCCATGCATGGTTAATGAACTCGAATCGATTCGTCTGCCTCTCACAGTTTGAGACTGCTTGATCGCAATGCTACGCTGAGTAAAGAAGGATCTGATGATGACATGGGCTTGATGTTGAGTTTATTCACATAATGTTGGATCTATGCATGCTTAGTTTAAGTTGCCAATGTAGATTGGTTAATGAACTTAGAATCTGAGCTAAAACCTTGAAAGTAAGGACCTAACATAGTTGCTTTTGGCAAACAAAACCCCTCAGCCAAAGAGCCTCGCATGTCTAGAAGTGGTGGAGTAGTTTTCCCACTGGTCGGTTAAGTCTTGTTGAGCTTAGAAGCTCAGCCTTGTTTGCGGCATCTCTATTCAAGTGAAGTTCAAACTTCCAAGCTTGTTGCTATTGGCAGTTGGCCGCCCCAGCTTCCTCTTGGGTGGACGGTCGAGTGGGATCCTTCCTCGGACGGCGGGGAGTGGGATCACTGATGTCCTGTTTGGCCTCACCAGGGACATCCAACCCCGACGCTAGCTTCCGCTCTGTATTGTCTTCCGTTGCTTTTCGACCCTTGTAAAACTCTGATTTCAAACCAGTGTGTAATGAATTGTTAAACTAATTGTGGATCTCTTGTATTCTCTGGAACCACTCCTCTTCGTGTGAGCTATGCTAACTCGGTCCTTTTAAGTGGTTAAATCGGATGAAATCCGACGGATCGTCGAGTTAACTTGATTAAGGCATGAGATTCGCGTGTTAAGCGACTTAACCGTGCTTTAGTTGAGATAATCCAAGGTGTTCCACCACACCAGTAGTCTTGCACGGTTGGGTACGTAGGCCCCACAAAGCGTTGGGTAACTCTTTGAGCCATTTGCGGCCTTTGGTGTTGCCAACGTCATGAAGTCTTTTGTTCAGGGTGTCGAGTATCATGTCATTACCATGCTCAACTTGTCCATTGGCTCGCGGATGAGCGACTAAGACATAGCGGACATCGATGCCGCTGTTCTCGCAATATTCCCAAAAGTTGTGATTATTGAAGTTTGACCCTAGGTCTGTGATAATCCTGTTGGGAAAACCGTAGCGGTGTACGATTTCATCCAAGAAGTCGAGGACCCAGTCTACCTTGGGGCAAGTGACTGGTTTGACCTCGATCCACTTGGTGAATTTGTCGATTGCCACGAGTACTCGGTTCAATCCTCCTAGCGTAGTTGGTAACGGCCCTATCATGTCAAGCCCCCAGCAGACAAACGGCCATGTTGGAGGTATTGTGACTAGCTTGTAGGCCGATACATGTTGCTGTTTTGTGAAGAATTGACAACCTTTTCATTTCTTAACTAGTTGTTTAGCGTCGGCCAGAGCCGTTGGCCAGTAGAAGCCTGCTTTGAAAGCCTTGCCAACTAGTGTCCTCAAGGAGGCGTGGTTGCCACAGATTCCTCTGTGAATTTCCTCTAGGATTTCATGGCCGTCTTCTCTAGTGACACACTTCATGAGTACTCCAGATGATGCACCTTTCCTGTAGAGCTTGTCTCCGACTAGAATGTAATTTTTACTCGCCGGGAGATTTGCTCAGCTTTATTTTTGTCGGATGGTAGCTGGTGATCTTTGATGTAGTCAATGAAGGGTGTCCTCCAGTCGACTTCTATCATCATGACTTCACGAGAGACGTCAGCAGTCGGGACTGCTGGTGCGGTGATTTGTTCAGATATGGATGGCTTGCGCAGTTCATGGACGAAAATTCCTCCTAGAACTTCTGTGCGAGTGGAGCCCATTTTGGATAAGACGTCGGCGGCAACGTTGTTGTCGCGGACGATGTGATGAAATTCCAAACCTGAGAACTTGTTTTGCAGTTTACGGACTTCTTTGTAGTAAGCATCCATGTTGTTCTTGTTCCGGTCCCACTCGTCATTGACCTGGTTTATAACGACTAGAGAGTCGCCGTACACCAGTAGTCGTTTGATGCCGAGGGAGATTGCAAGGCGAAGGCCGTGTAGCAGTGCTTCGTACTCGGCTTCGTTATTAGATGCTTCCAAGAATATCTGCAGTACGTACTTGAGCTGGTCTCCCTTGGGGAAGATGAGCAATACGCCTGCACTGGCCCCTTCGAGTTTGAGGGATCCATCAAAGTACATTACCCAGTGTTCTGGCCGTTCGACTGGTGTTGGCACTTGATTTTCAGTCCATTCAGCTACGAAGTCGACCAAAGCTTGGGATTTGATAGCTGTCCTTGGCTTGAAGTCCAAGGTGAGAGCTCCGAGTTCAACTGCCCATTTGGAGATTCTACCCGTAGCATCACTGTTGTGGAGAATTTCGTCGAGCAGGAAGTCAGAGATGACTGTGATGTTGTGCTCTTGGAACTAATGGTGCAGTTTCCGGAAGGTGAGCAAAATTGCGTATAAGAGCTTTTGTATCGGTGAATACCAAGTTTTGGAGTCCGAGAGTACTTCACTGACGAAGTAGACAGGTTGTTGGACCTTGTAAGCGTGGCCCGGTTCAGGCCGTTCGACTACTATTGCCGTGCTGACGACATGAGTGGTAGCCGAGATGTATAGGAGCAAGTCTTCATTGGGAGAAGGAGCGGTGAGTACAGGAGGCTTTGATAGAAAGTCTTTGAATTGTTTTAGTGCCTCATCTGCCTCTTCCGTCCATTTGAACTTGTCCTGGCATTTGAGAAGCTTGAAGAAGGGTAGTCCCCGTTCTCTAAGTCTCGAGATGAACCGGTTGAGAGCAGCCATGCAGCCTATGAGTTTCTGCACATCCTTAATGCTAGCTGGTGCCTGCATGTTTGTGATGGCATAAATTTTTTCCAGGTTGGCCTCAATGCTGCGATGGCTAATGATGAACCCGAGTAATTTGCCGGAAGATACTCCAAATTCGCACTTAGTAGGATTGAGTTTTCATCGGAAAGCGCGTAGACTAGAGAAAGTTTCCTCCAAGTCAGCAATGAGTTCCTCCCAGTTGGCTTGAACTTCTCGCGTAATTTTTTTTCATTACCGGGTTTGTGAAAGCAGGAAAGTGGTTGTAGTTGTCGACTTCTTGCTCGCGCCGACTGTTGAGAATTTCTCGCAGATCACTAAAGCTAGACACTTCATTGTTCTTCCGAGTGGGGCGGATGCTTTTAACCGAGTTGGTGCAGCTGATCTCGCCAACATCCTTATGGTGAGCTGGGGATTTGTACTTGCTTGGACCTTGGCTGTGCTGCCAAGGTTGGTTAACTTCATTGCCATTTTTTGGGGCATTGTTGTTGTCTGTAGCTCCCCTGCTACCTTCTTGGTGAGCTGTGATGTGAGGAACAGATGGAATCGGCGACTCTTTGTCGAGTAAATTGTAAGCTTGCTCCACGAGTTGTGCAATCAGTCCGTTGCCGCATTGCACGAGTTGAGCTGTGGCTTCGTTATCCCTATCATGAGGCATCAACATTGTTCAAAGGTTGATTGAGGCGATAGCCGCGAGTGGAGTATTGTGCTCCTGAGCCTGAACTACGTTGAAAGCCCTTTCAAGATTTGTAATGGGAATATTTGTAGCCATCGACTACCGTCGCTCGGCTCGAGTAGCATTGCGCGTCCTTCTTTGGTTATGTTGCTCGGAGGTTTCATTGTGGGGGGCGTCAGCTGTAGACTCATCTTCGGAGATGTTGTCGAGTTGTGCTAATCGCCTGGGGGTTCTGTTCTGGCTAGTACCCGGGTTGTTATTCTGAGTAATAACAAGTATTTCCCTGTCCGGGTAGTAGCTTTCGGAGCTTGACATTTCAATTTCCATGGAGCTTTCCTCGCGGTTGGAAGCGAGTGGAACGCCTTCTTGATATGGGAGGTTGTCTATATGGGCGACAAGGCGCGAGTCGTAGTCGCGGTCAAGAAGAGATGGTCGCAATCCTGGCCAATGGATGAATCTGCCTTGTGATGTTGAAGTTATTACCAATCCTTGGGCTGGACCAGATAATGGTATCTCTGGCGAATAAGACGAGTCGGAGTTGACGTCTTCATCATGCCCGAGTTCAAGTCGGGTTCGAGTAAGAAAGCCTTGGTGAACTTTAGTTGCGTTGTGGAGTCCGTGACGGAACCTCTTTGAAATCGAAACCGACTTGGACACTAGGGGGGGGGGGAACTCCGCCTCGCCCGACCCTATGTCCTGGGGTCGGGTGCGCCTGACCCCTGAGCAGAGGGTCGGAGTACTCCGAGGTGAAGTCGAATCCAACGCGTAGTCGAACTCGAACTCGTCGATTTTGAAATCTTGGTTTTTTCTAATCAGATCTTCTGGTTTCTTCTCTTGAGCGTCGATGATCTGGCACCGGAACGAATCCGAGCCGTCGGCGACGCAAAGCCAGGATCCGAAAATGAAGGTGGCACCGGCTTCGATGAGGAAAACGGGCCTGATGATGACCTTTGCCATTGAGTTCGTGCTGAGAAAATCGACGAGTTCCCCTACCTGGTGCGCCAGCTGTCGGTGTTTTAGACCGGCAACCCGCCTAGGGGGTACCAAAGGAGGTCTTTTGTGCGGTAAGGATCGTCGAGAATCAAGGAATCAATGGTGACGCAAGGAACACGATTTAGACAGGTTCGGGCCGCCAGATCGCGTAATACCCTACGTCCTGTGTGTTAGTTTGTATTGATGAACTGGAGTTGTTGTTGAGGGGGGGGTCCCTGCCCGCCCTTATATACACAGGAGGGCAGGGTTACAAGTCTTGAGTCCTAGTTGGGTACTATTACAGAGTTTTACTCGGTAAGGCCCGAGTAGTTTTCCATAAACATACTTTGACTAGTCCGAGTAGGATACGCCTATCCCTTGTTCTGATCGTGTCCGAGTATGCCCCTGAGTGGGCCGTCCAAGGTCTACTCGTGGGCCTGGGGTGCATGCCCGACAGCCACTGGCAGCTGCCATGCTCAACTACATGCGAAGAAGACCAAGGAAGCGGCGCATGCTCAGGTTGCTCCATCGAGGCGGCATTCGGCACCTCCTTCTCTTCATGTTCATTAGGTCAGCGGTCTCCTCCCCGTATTGCTAAATTAAATTATTTGATTGCTCCCCATGCTCTTTGGCTTTCAATATCATTGTTGCATGCTTTGGTGAATGTGGATCTGCTCTATCCTATTGCGAGAGTTAGTGAAAAATTACTGCTCCACCAGATCCCCTTTATCTTTCACCTTCTCCAATTATTATTTTTGTGCCAAGTCAAATTATTTATATGGTTTGTAGAACTTAACAGATGGAATTATTAGATTGCTTCCCCATGCTCTTTGTCTTTCACTATTGTAGTTAGATTGGGGAATGTGGATCTGTTGTACCCTATTGGTAGAGTTTGGTGAAAAATTATTGCTCTTGTAGATGCCCTTTATCTTTCAGCTTTTCCAATAATTATTTTTGTAGAACTTAATAGATAAAATTGTTTCATTTTCTAGATGATCTCAACCATTCCCACATGTTCTTATACTTGGTTATTTGTCCATTCTTAATTTATACTTAAACAAATGCATCAAATGAAGTTTGACTATATCTTATTTCAGCCGGCCAAAGGGTCAACATCTGTAGTCTCTCCTGTTCAGTCCAGCTCTAGGGTAACAAACTAAACGCATAATGATGATTGACATTCCTTCTTTCCTTAGTTTAAATCAATTACAAGATTACAATCTGATTTCGGATCCATTGTTGCTATATTGAAATTCTCAAATCAATGCTGCTTCTTGCTAAAAAAACCTGATGAGGCAGGGGAGTACTCAAGAAGCTCTACCAAATCCTCATGCAGCAGTGTTGATGGGGAGCAAGTTGATGCTGAAAAACCAGATGGGGTACAACTTTGACAATGGTTTGTTGCTCACCAGGAAGAGTTAGCTACCTTGAAGAAGAAGATAGAAGAATCAGAATCAACTCTCAAATTGCAGTCAGCCGAGATTGAGAAATTGAAGAAGGTAACTGTTGGATTTAGTAGCCCGCAGTCCACCAGGGGGTTATCCAAGTGGTTGATTTGTAGGCAGGGAGGATCGCGAGACCAAGAACTCAAAGGTGATCATGAGAACACGAGGGACATGAGGGTTTTAGACAGGTTTGGGCCTCTGGAGAGTAATACCCTATGTCGTGTATGTTGGTGGTTTGTATTGCTTGAGAGTTGAAATCGTATGGGATGGGATGAGTTATCCTCAGGGGGTGCCCCTGGTCATCTTATATAGCCTGATGACCTAGGGTTACAAGTCGATTTGAATCTAATCTAGTTAGTAATTAAATGGAAGGCAATCTGAGTCGGATTACAATATGTATCCCATAATATCCGGGCTAATTTGAATCGCCCGGCCTCCTTGACTTGTGCTCCAAGGATCTTCATGTCCTTGGCCCGCTCGTTTTGGTCGGGTAGGCCCAGTTGTTGGAACGGGCTAGTATCCTGGTCGGTGAGGGCCCATGGGGTACCCATATCCCTCAAGCCCTCGAGCGACGTGTAGGCAAACAAGAACTTGAGGTCATCACAGTGAAGCTTGGAATGTGCTCGGCTGAAGCTACGATGGCATCATGGTGACAGAGAGGTTGCATAGTGCTCAATGAAGAAAAAGATCAAGACTTCACTATGGATTCTACAGAATACTGTCAAGAGCACAAAAGAGAGAGTTTTGGGAAAGCTTCAAATTAAAGCCGAATACGTGGGGGGTTTGAGGGGGGATCACATCAAAGATGCTCACAAGGATCCTAGCAACATTTTTCCCTAGCAAATCTCATGGGTTTTTGAGCTCAAACGCGAAGAATGAAAAATCCCCAAAAATAGCTCCAAAAATACCGAAAAAGAAAAATGCTCCGGAATCAAAGATTTAGCACGAATTGTAATAGGGGTGTTGGTCCCAATCTTCCACTAGGTAGGGTATGTTGGATTTGTGGAGACTAGACGTTGGCGATTTAGGGCTCCTACCGAAACAGATTCACCCCGTGATCGTTGCATCACTGCTCCATTGGTTATCACCCCCATCCAGGACGCGAATGACCTTGCCAAGAAGGCTAATCCCTGCAAGCGAATCCAACAACACAAGAAAGAACGAGAAGAACACAATCCGAATTGTAGATGAATGATTAAGCACTCAAGTTGAGGTTTCACAAACCAATTGTAGCAGCCTAGTCAGTTCGGTGCAAGGCAAACTCTATCACAAAGCGTGAAGAATGAATCTAAGAAAAACCTAACCCTCGAAGGACGGCATCTACTAAGAAAATAAGGGTTTGTGGCGTGCATACCCCTAGGGGCGTGCCCCCTAATGGGCTCGACAGGATACATGGGCCAACAGCCCAAAGATGGTGACGTAGCACCCGGACAGATTCTGGACGTCAACTTCTTTCGACGATTCCCGTTGACTCCGGCCGTATTTTTCCTCAAAATTATCTTTCCATCCATATAAAAAACGTCCAAAATGGCCTCGTATGCCACCGGGGCATCCAATTTACTACTTGCTGCTCCTGGAATCCGAGGCTGAAACAAACCCAAGTTGTATTGCATCTCCAACTTGATTTGGGCGCCCTTGCTGGTCTCCTCCACTTCCAAAACTCTCTCCATATCCTTGCTGGTCCTCTCCTAAGTGCCTAAGTACAATATTATCATTCGGTAGTATCTCATTCTTATAATCATGAAAGGACATACCTAAGAACAAGCTTACCTGTTGATTCATTTGTCGTGCTCTAGCTCAAGTGATTGGTCCTTGTACAACTTGAGGAGTATCGTGTGCATCCAAAGGAGTGATGTCCTCATCAAATTGAGACATCAAAACAAAAAAAAATCATGAAGGCATCATCTTTACAAGATGATGACTAGCCTCCTCCCTTCATCCACCCAAGAAATCAAGAGAAAAGAGAAATCACCCTCTCATCTCCCTCTCTCCTCTCTCTCTCTCTAGGCATTTGGCTAGCCTCTAAGCAAATGGATTAGGGTTTTCTCAAGAAGTGCTGAAACAACCAGCCATCCACCCATATATATAGTCCATGGCAGATGACTAAACCATCCCTATAGCTACAACTAAGATAACTGCCCACGCAGGGGCATTTTGGTCCAGATTATTATTAGTTTAGCAGACGGACACGCCACCTTCACGACTTTGCTTCGCCTCGATGCAAGCTTCACGATGATGCCACGTGCCCTCCTTCTCGAAGTTCCGGCCGCACCGGGCTCGCCCCTGGTTCTGAGGCCCAAATCGGGAAACTTGCCTGCGCAGTGGTTTTAAGGCCCAAACTATCCAAACCGTCCATCTCTGCTTGGACACCACGCGACCTCCTTGATGTCGAGACGTGTCCAGTCTCCGCCAATCCTCTCGCTCGACTCAATCGATGCCGTCTCCATCCCATCATGTTCTCTCGCCCTTTTGTGCACCATGTGGACTGCCCATGACTCCGCCCGGACTCCTCGGGTCTATCAGTCCAAGCCTACTTGCGTTCATGCTTCACCGCCCTTGGTCCATTGGTAGGAACCTTTTGCTTGACCTTCACTACATGCCATCTGCCGCCATGTCGTATCCTACACCAGCACATCACAAGCTAAGAGCAACATCAATCCAACACAACGTTGTCAATCATTCATCATCCAAAGGTGACCACCATTGGTCCTCAATCTCCCCTTCATGAGTGCATTGACAACACCTGACACAAATTCATAGTTGAAAGAAATAAAAGAAATAGAAGAAAAATAAAAACTCATTCAAGTGATCAAAAAACCAAGTGAAAAGACAAATACAAGATCACCGGAAATGAGAAGTTTCAGTCCCCTAAGATAAGGGCAACGGCTCTACACAACTGAGATGAAAACACATGATCGCTGAAAAAGAGGCAGAAAAGGCTCAACACCAATCATGTGAAGATCAAATGCTCCAACTAAACACCGGCTCCTCAAGAAGCAGTAAACAGCTCAACGCGACCGGCAAAAGAGCATAAGAGAGCACAAAACTCCCCCCGAACATATGCACTCCCACTGAAAACATGCATACATGCAATCTCTCCCCCTTGTTGATAATACAAACATCAAGTATAGCATGAGAGCACAAAATGCATACCATGAGATGCAGAAATTACCATGCTTCTCAAATACACCACAAAACACTCACAAAGGCTACAAGAGAGATAATACAAGGTAGATCCTAAAGAGCAATTGCATTACCATCAAGAAGATATTATGATATAACCAGGAGATGAAACATGTGTCAAGTTATAGCAATGTGTAAAATGATCACCACATGAGCAAGCACCTAGTCATGAATCACCCAAGCAAGAATAAACTAAGCCATCAAAGCTCATACAAGGAAGATATATTCTCAACAAGAGATCATTGCAAGCACACACATATACATCACAAGTCATGTCAAGGATTGCTGAAACCATGTGTCTACTTCTTTTGGCAGACATCATGTAACAACTAAGCAGGGAAGCATATAAACATTAAGCATAAACACTTGGTGAATTATTGAAATTTTCTTTTCATCATTTTTCTTTATTCACACAAAACAAGGTGCATGAAGTGCCTTTGCGGCACAACGAAGCCATGCTTCCCCAAGGAATGCATCAAGGGCTAAATATTTGTAACGATACCTAGATCTTTGACCCAATTGAAAAGAATATGAATTCCAAGCAAAAGCTGAACATGGTACTAGCATTCAAGCAAGAACTAAGCATGACCAAGCGACTACTCATGGGTGACAAGCAAGTCAAGTTTATAGAGTAGAATTAGTATTGGATTCAAAAGTAGTTATCTCATCATGTTTATGAGACAATATCATCAAGAACAAAACTGCACATTGCATCAAAATCACCAAAGCAAAGCACTAGCTCACAAGTAGCATAAGGCAGTATACATGGTATATAGGAGAAGCTCATCTAGTACAATATGATACAGATGCAAAGAAACTAAACTAAAATGATATAGATATAATAAAGAGAAGCTCCAAAACTCAACTCAGAAAGGAAAGCACACACCCCAACTCCCCCCGCAAACGAGCAAAGGTGGCTTGATCCAGGGGTTTGGTGAAGATGTTAGCGAGTTGGTTTTGGGTAGCAACATAGCCAAGGTCAATATCTCCTTTCTCAACATGATCTCTCGAGAAGTGATATCTCACATCTATGTGTTTAATTTTGGAGTGAGGAATAGGATTCTTGGCTACACTGATGGCACTTGTACTGTCACATAGGAGGGGTACATGGGAAAAACTCAAACCAAAATCTCTCAAAGTGGAGACCATCCACAACAGCTGGGAACATCAGCTAGCAGCAGCAACATACTTGGCTTCGGTGGTAGATTGAGCAGTATTGGAAACCAAAGAAGAACCAAGAAATTGGCAGGTACCAGAAGTGGACTTGCGATCCAACCAACAGCCAACAAAATCCGCATCGGAGTATCCGCAAAGTGTGAGTGTCGAGGAGGTAGAGTACCACAAACCAAACTTAGGCATGAAATGAAGGTACCTCATGATTCTCTTTACCGCTTGACGATGAGATATTCTTGGTGAAGCTTGAAAATGAGCACATAGACACACGACGAAGTGTATGTCCGGCCTCATCGCCGTGAGGTACAGGATGGAGCTGATCATGCTCTGGTACTACTTCTGGTCCACCAGTTCTCCATCTTCATCTAAATCCAAAGCCGTCGTTGTCGCCATGGTAGTTGATAATGGCTTGGCTTCAGCCATGTTGAACTTCCTCAACACATCCTTCATGTACTTGCCTTAATGCACAAAGGTTCCATCCTTGCTTTGGTTGTTTTGTAGCCTGAGGAAGAAGGTCAACTCTTCCATCATTGACATCACAAATCCTCTGCTCGTATCGTCTGCCAACTTGGGAACCAAAGCATGAGAAGAACCACCAAAGATAATATCATCCACGTATATCTGAATAATCAACAAGTCATTGCCTGGCCTGAGGAGAAAGAGTGTTTTATCCACTGACCCCATTTCAAACCCATTCCCAAGCAAAAAGGATTTCAATCTAACATACCATGCTCCGGGTGCTTGTTTTAGGGCATAAAGAGCTTTCTGGAGTTTGAAAACATGATCAGGATGTTTAGGTTTCTCGAAACCAGAGGGTTGTTTCACATACACTTCCTCTTCAATAAAACCATTTAGAAAGGCACTTTTCACATCCATTTAGAAAAGCTTAAAACCTTTAGCCACAGAGAAGGCTAGAAGGATACTAATCGCTTCCAAATGAGCAATAGGGGCAAAAGTTTCCTCATAATCAATTCTCTCTTTTTGGCTAAAACCTTGGGCAACCAAGCTAGCTTTGTTTCTCACAACCAACCCATCCTCACCTTGTTTGTTTTTGAAAACCAATTTTGTTCATATGGGATGGCAATTTGGAGGTGGTTCAACTAAAACCCAAACCCTATTTCGCTCAAAGTTCTCCAACTTCTCATGCATGGCATTAACCCAGTTTGAATCAGACAAAGCGTGTCCAATATCTCGGGGTTCAAAAAATGCAACAAATGCAGAATGTGCAAAGTGTGAAATATGCCTAGAGTTGTGCCTAGTGGTGCGTTCATGTAAGTTACCGATCATCTATTGTGGAGGATGGTGACATCAAATGTGTCGTGGAGCCTCTTTCTCTGAAGTCGCCTCCCCCTCAGTAGCAGTTGGATCACTCTGATCTTCTTCTTCATCATCATGTAGTGGTACTTGTTGATGGCTTGAAGCAGTGGAAGTAGAGGTAGGGCCATCAACTCTCGTAGTTGAAGTAGAAGATATAGGTGCAACAACTGGAGCATGGTCAATCTCTTCATTCTCTTCATCACCACTATCAACATGCTCTTCCTCTTCCTCAAAGATGCTTTGCCCCCATTTCAAGTTCACCTGCAACCTCAAAGATAGGAGTTGTGCAAGGCATAGTTTCATCAAAGGTAATCTCACAAGTTTCCATGATCCGGTTAATTTCAAGGTTAACCACACGATACGCATGACTATCAGAAGCATATGCTAGAAAAATTCCATCCATAGAACGAGAATCAAATTTGTCCAAATTACCTTGCTTGAGAATGAAACACTTGTAGACAAACACTCTCAGGTGACTTACTTTGGGGGTGCATCGATGCATCAGCTCATAAGAGGTTTTCTTCAAGAAAGCTCGCAAGAAGATTCGATTGGAAACATAGCAAGCAGTGGTGACGGCTTCGGCCTAATATTTTCTAGGAGTCCTATGCTCATCGAGCATCGTCCTAGCCATTTCACAAAGAGTCCAATTTTTTTGTTCAACAACACCATTCTGAGGAGGGACATAAGACGATGAAAACTGGTGTTCAAGACCAAGATCATTACAAAAGGATTTAAAACAAACATTTTTCTTGAATTCTGTGCCATTGTCACTGCGAATAGCTCTCATAGCATCTGTAGTTCACTCATTTCTCGACCTCAAGATCAAATTTTGAACAAAAGAAAATGCCTCATCCTTATATTCCATGAAAAAGACCCATGAATACCTCGAGAAATCGTCAACAACCACAAGAACATACCACTTCCCACCAACTGAGCAAACGTGAGCTGGACCAACCGTATCCATGTGCAATAGCTCCTCTAGATGCTTAGTCATCACCTGGTTCGCAGGTGGGTGAGAAACGGAAACCATTTTGACATGATGATAGGGAGCACAAACTAGATCCTTCTCAAATTTTAGCTTAGGCAAGCCTCGAATAAGATCAAGAGCACTCAAGAAGGAAAGCAAATCAAAGCTCAAATGATGCAATCTCCAATGCCACTTCCAAAGCTCAGAAGACGAACTAGCAACTAAACACCGAGAGAGACCAAATGACTTAGAGAAGTCAACTTGAAACACCTGAGCCTCGGGGATGATCATACACACAAGATCACCTCGAGAGTCTAAAATCCGTGAGGCCCCATGCTTGACATGAACCTCAAAACCATCATCAAGCAGTTGAGAAACTGAAAGCAAACTGAAGCCAAGGGAATCAACAAGAGCAACTCGTTTGAGCATGAAATTCTCAATTACCTGTATTGCTCCTTCAGACAATACGTTACCTTTGCTATTATTCCCGAAAGTGATGTACTCTCTGATCATCACCGAGGTGAGGCTGGAGAACCATCTGTGATCACCGGTCATGTGACGAGAACGATCGGAGTCAATAAGCCACGTGTTCTCCAAGCCTTCGACCTGCTCAATGAAAAGAAGACCAAGGATGAGCAAATGTCTCAACACTGGGGTTAGTAAAACAAGTAGAATACCAGTGTCGAACCATTTCCTCAAGAATGGGGTTAGCAAAATCAACCATCTCTCGACTCACTAGAGGACTACGGCCACCACGAGGGGAACACGTGGTTCGTTATGCCTTTGAGACTTGAAACCACGGCCATGCTGTCCTAAGTCATATTGATCATGATGAGGAGTAAGCCTAGCAAACCTGTGAGAAGGAGTTGAACACACACTATCCACACGATGAGGTGGAGGAGCTATTCTAGGCGCATGTACACCATGGGAGGGGTGGTACATGTCCTTGTTGCCCCATGCACGCTCACGCCTCAAAGCTTTCTTCTTTCAAAAACAAGACTCCTCAAGATGACCCACCCTTTTACAGTACTCACAATGGAACAGAATAGATTGTTTTGGCTGTGGATTAGCTTTGGATTGAGGGTTAACTCTCAGCTGTAGGTTAGCTTTGGGTTGAGTGTTCATCCTTGGTTGTGGTTTGGCTTGGGGTTTTTGTGGAGTTTGCTTCAGAGGCATATCATGGAGTGTGTCAAGCTTGTTTCTAAGGTGATTGGGTTTTTCCACCCAAATGGCTTTATTTGATGCTTTTGGTGGTATCTCAATGACCATTCTATCTTAACACACTCTATAGAGTTTTTCTCACAATTTAGGTTAGGCTGCTCTCCACTCAGCTTGGGTGGCTCACTAGGTGTGGAAGTTGCTTGTTTTTCTCTCTCACCACTGCACTGACCAACCTTCTCATACAACCCATCAAGAACCTTCTCTTACAACCCATCAAATCTGCACTGCTTGATCACATTCCCAATCCCAAAACCATCAGCCCTTTTAAATTCATGAATCATCATACCCAACTGAGGTTCCCTACTTAACACCCAACTGAGAACTGTTTGCAAGTAGTAATTTTCATCCTTAGTATTTTGCAAAGAATGCTTAAGTTCAGGATATTTTGTGCATTCAAGAACTTTAGATTTAGCAATTAAATCAGATTTCTAAAGAACTTTAAACTTAGCACATGCAATATCAAGTTGCATCTGTAAAGAAGGGCAAGATTTGAAAGCACCAAGTAAAACAAGTCTAGTCTTAACTTCATCAAGAGAAGCCCTAGTCAAATCAAGTTCATCTACAAGCAAAGCATGCTTAGATTGCAAAGAAGCTATACTAGCCATGTAAACAGCGCATTCATCACACTCAACATCATCAGAAATAATAGGAGCAGATTTTAGCATATCTATTTCAATCAAAGCACTCTCCAACTTAGCCTTTAGCTCAATTCATTCACGAGCAGCCTTTTTAAGCAACTTATCTTGATTTAGCAAGCAATCATTAAGTTCCTCTACTTCTAAGGCAAGTTGTTTAGGAGTAGGCTTTACCTCTGTTTCTGTGTTAGAGTCACTTTCCTTGCCATCCTTCTTGTTGTCGGTGTTGAGGGTCATGACGCAGTACCCATCACAGTTCTTGCCGGAGTAGGAACAGAGGCTGTTGAAGTTCTTGTTGTCCTTCTTCTTTGCCTTGCGGTTGTCGTCCTCCTCACTTGAGCTTGAGTCGGTGTGGTCATCAGTGTCGGAGTCGACATCGCTGAGGGAGGCGATGAAGGCGTGCGCTTTGGCCTTCTTGCGGTACTCCTTTTTCTCACGACCAATGCACTTCTTCCTCTTCTTCTTGCTGTCCTTGTCCTTGTACTTGTACTTGTTGTAGTCGTACCCGTTCTTGGACTTGTTCTTGTCGGGACAGTCGGCGGTGAAGTGACTTGGCTTGCCACACTCAAAACAGTTGTTGTTGTTACTTCACCAGTTCTTGCGGTACATTGTTGTTGAAGCGCATGAACCGCCTCATGATCAAAGCGAGCTCCTCGTCGTCAAGAACCTCCAACTGCTCCTCTAAAATAGACACCAAAGAGGACAAAGCAAAGGATATGGTAGAAGTGTTAGCCAAAGATGTAGACTGTCCAGAGCCTGACACAAGAGCCATACTATGAGGATCGGTAGGGCTCCCCTATTTTGCTCGGAGCCTCTTGTCAACCTCTGTCGACTTCGGCTTGGCAAAAAGCTCATCAATAGTAAGAGTCTCATAGTTTGTGGACTCGATGATAGCATCAACCTTCGTACTCCACACCTCGTGATCCAAAGCATGTAGGAGCTTTAAAGCTCTATCATGATCAGTGTAGGGCAAGTTGGTAGTGTTTGCTTTCATCTTGTTCACAATAGCAGGTCTAAGTGCCGGAACACAAGGATGGGTGAAGCCACTGAAGGACCGAAAAGAGCAACCAGAGGGGGGGTGAATGGGAGCCAATTCAAAAACTCTCCAAGAAACTCGATCTAAGTCCCAAAGAACCCTTCAACCCTGTTTTCTAGCTACTATCAAGATCACGTAGTTACAGCGGACCTACTGACCTTAGGAACAAAGCTAGGAAGGCTCAGAAGTAACACAGAAGCAAACACAAAAGATTTATGCAAAAATAAGCTCAGAACACCTTCCTGGTATTGGAACTTCCGACCTCTTATTGGAACTTCCGAAGGTGGGATTGGAACTATCTTGAAAACTCTGACAGGGGTCCTCTGCGGTGTCATCGGAACTTCCGACCCTGTATTGGAACTTCCGGCACCTATCGGATGTATTGAAACACTACCAACAAAGGGCTCATGGGTTTTCAAAAATAACACGTCCGAACTTCTAGTTCTGTGTCAGAACTTCCGTTTCATCAGAACTTCCTACACAGTGTCAGAACTTCCTACACAGTGTCAGAACTTCCTACAGCTCCGAACAATAGCTCGAAAAGTTTAGGTCAACACTTCAAAATTCAATCAAATGACCTCCAAAATTCACGAAATTTTAACCATAGATCCAAAATAACCTAGTGAGTCTTTTCCCAAAACATATCCTAAAAAAGATCAAGACTTCACTATGGATTCTATAGAATACGGTCAAGAGCCCAAAAGAGAGAGTTTTGGGAAAACTTCAAATTCAAGCCGAATCTGTGGGGGGTTTGAGGGGAGATCACATCAAAGATGCTCACAAGGATCCTAGCAACATTTTCCCCCAAAAAATCTCACAGGATTTTGAGCTCAAATGCGAAGAACGAAAAAACCCCGAAAATAGCTTCAAAAATACTGAAAAAGAAAAACGTTCAAGACTTAAACATTTAGCACGAAGAACGAAAAAACCCCGAAAATAGCTCCGAAAAATACTAAAAAAGAAAAATGCTCAGGAATTAAACATTTAGCACGAATTGTGAAGGACCGAAAAGGCGACCAGAGGGGGGTGAATGGGAGCCTCAAATATTTCTTTCAATAACTTAGGCCTCTATCCTAAATTCAAACCCCAAATCCAAGCATCCGGAAGAAAAGAGATCCACGAGCCAACAAAGTGGCTGGGTGTCTGTGGTTATGACCAAAAGACACAGCGACACCCTCAAGAAGCAACCGGAAGCAAAACTCAAAAGCTTGAAGCAAAACAGAACTCAAAATACCTTTGTCGGAACTTCCGACACCTATCGGAGGTACCGGGAAACTCCCGAAGGGGTTTATGGGTTTGCAGCAATTTACCCTTCAGAACTTCCGATACTGTGTCGGAAATTCTTACCCGCTATTGGAACTTCCAACCATCTGTCGGAACTTCTGACAGCACAAAAATCAGCCTTCATGAGGAGAGCAGAAAAATCCAAAACTCGATCAAACGACCTCCAAAAATCACGAAATTTGAACCATAGAATCACAACAACATACTAAAGCTAATATTAAAATATCTCATCAAAAAGATTTGTCAAACAATGGGAATTCCAAATCTTGTGAAGAATGACACTCTTTCAACCCTAGAACTTGAATCACCCCGATCTATGAACTCGTGAGGTTTCAATCAAATCCCTTCGATGGAAAGGTTCAACTCACGTCCTAGTTCATTTACAATAGATTGGTTTGACTAAAAAGCTCCCAAAAATCACGAATCAACCAAAAATGTGAGAGGAAGAAATGGGAGAAAATAGGAATGCGAAGAACACAAGCGAGAATTGCACAAAGCCGTCATCCCCCAACACACGGAGGACACGAAGAGGTTAGGGCCTCCATTCCTGCAGCAAAAACTTGGTTCAACACAAGAATTCGATGCTCAAAACATCCGAGCACCTCTAGAGAGATAAACTAGATAGAGAGACTAGGCTAATGAACTAAAAACCCTAGATAGATGAAGTGCTTAGAGAGTTGCTGAAACAACCAGCCCCCCATCTCTATTTATAGTCCCAAACTAGTTACTAAACTACCCCTACAACTAGTACTAGGATAACTACCCACACAGGGGCATTTTGGTCCAAGTTTTTCTGTGCTCATCGAACGGACATGCCACCTTCACGACTTTGCTTTGCCTCGACGCAAGCTTCGCGATGATGCCACATGCCCTCCTTCTCGAAGCTCCAGCTGCACCGGGCTCGCCCCCGGTTTTGAGGCCCAAACCGGAAAACCTGCCTGCGCAGTGGTTTTAAGGCCCAAACCACCCGAACCGTCCATCTTCGCTTGGCCGCCACGTGACCTCCTCGATGTCAACGTGTGTCTGATCTCCGCCAAGCCTTTGACGCCTCCAAGTCTTTCGCTCCCAGCTCCCGAGCTGCCTACTTGACTTGCCTCCGTCCCGCTTGACTTGACCGACGCCGTCTCCATCACCGTCATGTTCTCTTGCCGTTTCGTGCACCATGTGGACCGCCCTTGACTCCGCCCGGACTCCTCGGGTCCATCGGTCCAAGACTACTCACATTTATCCTTCACCGCCCTTGGTACATCAGCATGAACCTTTCGCTTGACCTTCACCGCATGTCGTCAGTTGCAACACCGCATCCAACACCTACACATCATAAGCCAAGAGCAACTTCAAACCAACACAACATTATCAATCACTCATCATCCAAGGGTGACCACCATTGGTCCTCAATCTCCTCGTTGATGAATGCATTGACAACACACCACAAATTCATAGTATTTGAAAAGGAAAATAAGAAACTCAAAATAGAAAATCTCAGTCCCCTAAGATAAGGGCAATGGCTCTACACGACTGAGAAAAAATCATGTGGTCCCTCAAGAAGAGGCAGAAAACGGGCTCAACACCAATCACATGAAAATCCAAATCCGGCTCCTCAAGAAGAGGTAAAACAGCTCAACACAACCAGAAAAAGAGAACAAGAGCATGACGAAGCTCACAAAGACTTGACTCCCCCTGAAATCAAGACATGCAAAAGCAAAGTACTCCCCCTTGTGAAACCAAAACAAGGCAAGAATTTGCAAGAATTTGTGCATTTCCAAAAATCTCCCCCTTGTTGACAATGCAACCATCAAGACAAGCATGGGAGCATAAAATGGATGCATGAAATGCAGAATCTATCAAGCTTCTCAGATATACCACATAATACTCTCAAAGACTACAAGAGAAAAAATGCTTGGTGGATCAGAAAGAGCTAGAGCATCGCCAACAAGATGATACAGTCAGGAGGTGAAGTAGATGTCAAGTTTTAGCAATGTATAAAATGATCACCAGATGAGCAAGCACCTAGTTAAGAAACACCCAAGCAAGAACAAACTAGTCCATCAAGAGCTCATATAGCGAAGACATGTTCTCAACAAAAGATCATTGCAAACACCCATATATGCATCACAAGTCATGTGAAGCTTGTTGAAACCAAGTGCCTACTTCTTTTGGTAGACAACTTGTAACAACTAAACAAGCAAGAGTATGAACAGTTAAGCATACAGACTTGGTGAATTGATGAATTTTTCTTTTTAGCATTTTTCTTTTCATTATTCACACATAGCAAAATACATGAAGTGCCTTTGCGGCACAAAGAAGCCATGCTTCCCCAAGGGGTGCATCATGGGCTAAACATCTGCAATGATACCTAGATCTTTGATCCAATTGAAAAGAGCATGAATTCCAACTATAAGCTAAATATGGAACCAACATTCAAACAAGGGAAAATCATAACTAAGTATCTACTCATGGGTGATAAGAAAGTTAATAGAGTAGGATTTAGTATTGGATTTCAAAAACAGTTATCTCAACATGTGTACAATATCATCAAGAGCATAACTGCACATTGCATCAACCATAACCAACCAAGGCATTAGCTCACAAGTAGCATAAGATAGTAGTCAGGGCATATAAGAGAAGCTCAACTAGTGCAATATTATACAAATGCAACATGATATAGATGTAGTATGATACATATGCAGTATGATACAAATGAAAGCCAAACTAGCATACTACAAAGATGCTAAACAAGCAAAAAGACTATACGGATATCATTCAAGAGAAGCACCAAAACCTAACTCAGAAAGGAAAGCAAACACCCAACTCCCCCCGCAAATGAGCAAATGTGCCTTGATCTAGGGGTTTGGTGAAGATATCAACGAGCTGGTTTTGGGTAGCAACATAGCCAAGGTCAATGTCTCCTCTTCCAACATGATCTCTCAGAAAGTGATATCTCACATCAATGTGTTTGGTTTTTGAGTAGAGAATAGGGTTCTTGGCTACACTAATGGCACTCGTGCTATCTCAAAGAAGGGGTACATGAGTAAAATCCAAACCAAAGTCTCTCAAAGTGGAAGTCATCCAAAGCAGCTGAGAACAACAACTAGCAGTAGCAACATACTCGGCTTCGGTGGTAGACTGAGCAACACTATACTATTTGCGAGAAGACCAAGAGACCAAAGATGAACCGAGAAACTGGCAAGTGCCCAAGGTAGACTTGTGATCCAAGCGACACCCAGCAAAGTCCGCATCGGAGTATCCACGAAGCGTGAGTGTCGAGGAGGCAGAATACCACAAATCAAATTCAGGGGTGAAGCGGAGGTACCTCATGATTCTCTTCACTGCCTGACAGTGAGAAGTCCTTAGTGATGCCTGGAAACAAGCGTACAGACACACTGTGAAGTGTATGTCCGGCCTCGTCACCGTCAAGTAGAGGAGGGAGCCGATCATGCTCTGGTACTCCTTCTGGTCCACCGGTTCGCCATCTTCATTTGCATCTAGTGCTACCGTTGTCTCCATGGGTGTGGACAGTGGCTTGGCCTCAGCCATGTCAAACTTCCTCAGCACGTCCTTCGTGTACTTCCCTTGGTGCACGAAGGTTTCTTCCTTTCTTTGTTTGATTTGTAGCCCGAGGAAGAAGGTTAGCTCACCCACCATGGACATCTCAAACTCCCTGCTCATGTCATTTGCAAACTTGGCAACCAAAGCATGAGAGAAACCACCAAAGATTATATCATCCATGTAAATCTGAATAACTAGTAAGTCATTGCCTTGCCTGAGGAGAAAGAGACTTTTATCATATGGTCCCATTTCAAACC